>NC_134569.1:83156934-83456934 GCF_050947875.1 Dermacentor variabilis
GCTACCCTTGGGGCTTGCGACCCAGGTACAACCACGGGCGTCAGCGCCGAGTTCCCAACAGATCGTACCAGCAGTCCGATCCAAACATGTTCTTTAATTTGATGTTGTACACCGGAGTCGTGCCTTGACTATACTAACTTGCATATTTTAAAAACGCAGCACGCGTTTGTCTCTGCCTTCTTCATACCGTCTTCAACCTTCGAAGTGAGTTCAGTAAGTCGAAATACAACTTACGGCCCGAAAGGGTCAAATGCGGAGATTTGGAGAATTTTATTTACATCAGTTTCTGATAAAAAATTGCCAATTGATGTCTGTATTCAACGACACTGCCAGCAGGCTCACAGTGCACTACAATCTGAGCACATGAGCTTATTTAAGTACTGTCCTGTCCGAATCACTGTCGCAAAGTCCTGTCGTAAAGTCCTGTTGCAACGTCCTGTCGCAATGTCCTCTCGCAGTGTCCTGTCCCAATGCGGCCGATAATTGAACCGACAACCTTCGTTCTCGGAAACAGAACGTGTGGCACCATCCTGACAAACAGGATGCAAAGAGCGCGTGGCCGCATTTCGTGATCTGCAAGTAAGAGAGCGCCCTGTTAATATTATCCTTGGCATCATCCAAACAACCTTTTGTTGTTGTTGTTGTTGCCGCAGTCGTCCTTTATGTTAAGCGCGTCTTCTATATGCTGTAATGATCGGGAATCAAGAATAAAAAAAAAAAGCTTGACCAAATATGCCCTTAAAAGAACTTGATCTTGGGCTGGTTGGTGTTGGATCTGAACGGCAGGCATTTTGAGCGCAACGTGAACAAACACACAGCAGCCACACTTCTCTTATTTATCTCTCCTCTCTGTTAGTGCAATTTGCGCTCAACGCACTGTGATTCCAGCGTGACCCAGGGGTCAGTCTGCCTCGGAGAAAGAGGAGGAGGAAATAAAGAGAGAAGACAGGGATGCTAACCAGAAATGCGTCTGGTTGGCTACCCTACTCTGGGGGACAGGAAAGAGGGTATAGAAAGATAAGATAGAGAGAGGGAGGGAAGGGGAGGAAAGGCCGCGGAGAGCTCGCGCACGCGTGTGGAGGACCTGAGCGAGTCAAAGGCGTTCACATAGGCCAGTTGCCCTCAAGAAAGAGAAAAGTGCCTTTATATAGCCTTGTGGGCCGACGAGCGATGGGGCAGTCTTTAAGTAGCATCTGCCCAGACAACGGCCGACCGTCCAGTCGTCGCAATGCGATAAAATTTGTCTTTCCGACTGAAATCGGGGGCAATGGAAGAATAAATGATCGATGTTCTCTTCCACGCCGCCGACGTCGCATGCAACACTGTGGGTCATTCCAATCAATGTAGTGTGCGCCTTAAGGAAAGCCACTACCAACCAGAGCCGGCATAGAAGCGATGCCTCCCGTCGGTCAAGCCCGGGTTGAGGTCGGAGTTGGAGCGAAGAGTTAATTCCTACAACCTGGTGTGCCTTATATAGGGCTGTTCCACTCTGCTAAGACGGAAGACGAAGACAAAGTTACTGCGAGCCAGGACGCTGTACTTCTAGCTCAGCTATTTTCGCATGATTTCTTTGTATATCACGGGGAAGCCGCCATGGGTTGTGGCACGGATGCAACTTGACGTCCCCACGCCTCTGCCGGGAATGGCAACTTCAGAGGCAGCTGCGTCTAGGAAGCGCACTGACTTGCAGAGCGACACCGAGAGCGTCGATACCAGTGTCTACTCGCTCAGCAGTAAGGACTTCTCCGATGACGACTTTCAACTTGTGAGGAGCCGCAAGGTGAAACGAAGAAACACCAGGGCCTACCTGTCTTCAAGCACGTCGACTGTAGGACCAACTCGGAATATTTCAGTGAGTACGATTCTGTTTGTACCAAAACTCGCTACTGACAACCTGAGGCGACTCAACAGACAGTCTTTCTCGGACCTTCTTGAAGGAGTGACGCCAAATGAAGTCGCAGACGTCAGAGTCAACATGCGAAAAAATGTCTTGGCTATTGATGTTGTACGTGAGACTGCACTGCGAACTTTGATCAAACTTACGGAACTTGGCGGCTCGTATATTCCTCTTGGCAGTGATACCCGTACTGGTGTTATTTAGGATGGGGACGTCTCCATCTCTAGCGCTGACTTGCCTATTTTAGTGAAGCCATTCGTTGATGGCTTCATCATAAATCCCGTGTCCCGACTCGGTGAATCCCGCTGTGTGAAAGTAATTTTCAAGGGCCAGTCTCTCCCTTCACACGTCAAAGTGGGCCACTTTAGACACCCCGTAGGCCATTAATCCGAAGGCCACTCCAAAGCCGCAATTGCATGAGGCTGGGGCACGTAAGTGCTGTGTGCAAGAACAAGAGAGTTTGCTTGCACTGCGCAGAGCCCCACGCTGCAGATTCCTGTGTAGCCACTCTTTCCAAGTCCCCCAATTGCATTGAGTCCCATGATGCTAGGTCAAAGGACTGTCCCAAAATGAAGAAGGAACGGGAGGTCTTGAAGCAGATGGCGAGAGACCGTTCATCACGTCGGGAAGCTGTAGCGGCTGTCAGAAAGCGACGCTCCCGACGCCGTCGCACTTCAACGAACACAGATGCCTCCTTGAAGAGCGCGTCACAACCGACAACTCCTCCCCCTCTGCCCCATAGGCCTGGCGGAGTCGAGTCTAAGGTCGTGCCGCACAGCACCAATACTGAAGCTTGGCCCGCGCTAGCAAAGCGGCAGCCCCCGCCACAACTGAAGCCACAGCCTGAGAAACCACCGGGGCCACAGCCGATGGCATAGCTGAAGCCACAGTTGAAGCCATAGCGGGAGCGACAGCCGAAGCCACAGCCGAAGCCACAACCGGAGCCACGACCGATGCCACAGCCGGAGCCACGACCGATGCCACAGCCGGAGCCACGGCCGATGCCACAGCCGACGCCACAGCCGGTGCCACAGCCGGTGCCATAGTCACATCAAAGGATACAGCGCGCCGCGGTAGAGCCCACAGCGCAGACTCCCGATAAATTGTCCGAAGACCAGCAAGCGGTTGTGATGCTTCGGTCGCTCATAGATACCCTTCGTGTACTTTTCAGCAAGTTGCATACTCCGTCAGCGCGAAGTGCTCTGCAAGTACTGAATGTTCTTAATCCAGTGCTTGCAATTCTCGAGTAAGCCCCATAGCTCACCCGCAGCCTTCTATTCGCGCAACTACCACTGGCCCTTTGGTCGTCCCAGATGTGATCAACGCAGATCACCACCTATGGAACTCCACTTTAGTGTCACGGTGCTTCACTGCACATAGTCATCACTTCCTTCCTCTTTTCTTCTTTCTATTCCCCTTTTCCTTCACCCCCAGTGTAGGGTAGCAAACCGGACGCTCGCCTGGTTGACCTCCCTGCCTTTCCTCTCTTTGATATCTCTCTCGCTCCGCTCTGTTAAAGAGAGCTTGCCTGCCAGGTGACGAAGCTGCCTTGCAGCGCCTGTTCAAGAAAGAGGAATGGGAACGCTGTGTTGTTCTTGATGTGACTCTCAGGCAGGTTTGTCGGCTTGATCATTTCTCCTGATCCCGCAATGTCCAGGCAGCCACTGGGAAATAATTTCGGACCGAGTCCAATAGCGTACAGCGTGAATCATTGTGAACGGAACGCGTTACCGCCTTTAGTTGCTCGATTTGCAACCTGACCTTACATTAATTACTCAGTAGTTCCCGCGTTAGAAAATATTCCCCGCGGTACCTTTCTTGATATAGAAGAAAACGACACTGGCCGTGCTCTTATAATTGCTTCCTCCCAGACGTAAAATGGTGTAAGAGGAATAAAGGAAAAAGTAGGATTAATATGAGATGAGAAATAAAGGGATTAGTTTATTAAGACAACCACGTAAACTGCAGTGAAATCGAGACACAATAAATCAGGAGGCGCTGTGCCAAATATTTGCGATATTAATAAATTTTTATATGACGGGAGCACTCAAAAATTATTTCATCGAACACCATTGATTAAATACTGAATGACTTGTTTAAGAGCACACGAACAATTAGATCGAATGCCGAGATACTGAGCGATTAACCTAAAGGGATTAGCCTGGCGAATTCTAACGACGGCTCATTTAAGGGTCAGGATTTGCGTAAACCGGAAACTTCAGTTCATACCAAGGTGCCTTAACCTTTAGACTAATATGTCTCACTGGAAACTACAGCGCGAAATTACACAGTATGAGAAGGAAGACAAGACGGAAAAAGTGCTGAACGTCCGCGCTTTGTCCACCTTGTCTTCTTTTTCGAACTGCGCAATTTCGCGCTGTATAGTTCCAAATATGGATGAGACAAACACGCCAAGCATGTGGCTCTTTCGTATTATGGCTTAACCTGCGATGATCCACACGAGGGAGGTGCAGTCACAAAGTGGTTCACGTCCGCCCAGAAGAGCAGTTGAAAATAAAGATTCGTCTGCTCTGGGATCGAAGCCGGCATCACCGCCTGGCCGCAGGTCATTCGCAATACCTTTTACATGTACAGTCAACGACAAAAATTTTGCGGAACACGAGATCTGAGAAAAAGCTGAACATTTGTGCAGCCTCACAACACAGCCTAGTATTCGCATTTACAGCCCTCTGCTAGTAAACGTGAACAACATTTCACTAACTTTCATACCATGTAAATTATTAGAACACATTTTATACAAATAGATAATGACACATTTACTGGCAAACAACTTAGTGGCTTCACAACAACATGGGTTCCTTAAGGATTTATCTTCCATAACACAACTGATTGAATTTCATCATGACCTTGTACCTCATGTCAACACCGGCGGACAAATTGATTGCCGTTTCCTGGACTTTCAAAAGGCCTTTGCTACCGTTTCACACCCTTTGCTTTTAGGAAAACTAGCATCACTAAATATTGACCATACAGTTCTAGCTTGCATCGAAAACTATCTATCGTTCCATCTACAGTGCGTAGTATTTAATGGCAAGAAATACAGTTTCGTATATGTCACATCGGGTGTCTCACACGACTCAGTTTTGGGGCTACTTTTATTTTTAAATATATAAATGACATTCGTTCAGAAATTAGTTCTAGTATACGGTTGTTCGCCGATGACTGCGTCTTAAATAGAGAAATTAGACAAAAGATGACGTTGCTATGTTACAAAGTGACTAGCATGTGTTCTTGAATGGCGTTCAAGATGGAGAATGAACTTAAATACTAAAAAAATGCGTTCATGTTACTTCTACACGCAAAAAAATAAACACCAGCTAACTTCTGAGTATGTCATCAGCAATAACACAGCGAAGCAAAAATTACACTACAAATTCTTAGGCGTGACATTCTCAACCGATTGTTCATGGAATGCTCACGTCGATACAGTGGTTGCTAAGGCCGCCAGTACCTTCAACATTATACATCGAAATCTGAGACACGCGCAGCCTTGTTTGAAATCAACTGCTTACCTAACATACGTTCGACCAATGCTCGAATATGCTTGTGCCGTGGGACCCATGGCAAAAAACATTAAGTGATCAACTTGTAAAAAGATCCATAACAGAGCAGCAAGGTTTGTCTTATGCCCGCACTCGAGAACCGATAGCTGTACCACTATGAAGAATGAAATAGGATGCGAAATTCCTCTCGTGAAAAAAAAATTGCGACTGAAGCTCCTTTATCAAATATGTCGTCGTAAAACCGACATTCGAAATGAAATATACTTACACAGGCCTCATTACGTCTCTGCACGTACTGATCATCGTTTCAATATATTAGAATACCACACTAGAACTAATATGTATGTTAATTCATTTTTTGTTCGCTCTATTAGCGAATGCAATCGCCTATCAAGTCAGCAAGTGTGCTGTGTCAATGAAGATGTGTTTTTTTTTTTCGACATTGTAACCCCCGTGCTACAGCGCCTTCGGGCTAAGCGGGGTAATCAATGAATAAAAAGAAAACATTGTGATGTTCGGTTTCGCTGACTACTGTTACAGGCTGTTCGTAAATTGAACATTTTCTCAAATCCCGTTGTCCGTAAATTTTTGCGGCCGAGTGTACTGACAAATAGAATAGCAATCAACGACGCGAGCGCGGATTAATCACGTCGAGTGCACAATCAATCTATCCTCGAACAGCAAACTACTATCGACCTCTTCGTTATTAGCTGCGTTGAAACTAGTGACCACATCAATCAGACGCTAGAGAAGTTTGGCTAGAGGAGTTTGGAGAAGAGGACGCATATCTGGTTAACTTCACCTGACTTTCCTTTACCTTTCTTTTTTTTCTCTCTCTTGTGCCCCGTAAAAAGCCTAAAGGGATGCAATCGGGAAAAAGATACTTCCGTTCGCTATAAGAGGAGGGAATGGCATGCAAGTTGCGATAATGGTGTGCTTGCACTAGAAAACTGCGTATAGCTGAGTGTACTCTACTCCAAGCGCACGCCGAACTCCGGCAGGAAGACCCAGCGCAAGCAAAATACAGTCCGAGTTGGCGAGGCGGAACTTCCGGCGGTCTGAACATTCAGAAAGGTCTGTTGTGCTGACTGTGCTTCTGTGCGGAAGGGCCGAACCTTGGGAGGGTGCTAGATTGAGGGTCGCGTATACGTAAATATTTAGCTTGAGATGAACAGCGCGGTCTCAACGGTGAAGAAGCTTCGAACCGTCCTTCTTAAACGTATTTGCTGTTCTGACGGCGAAAGGAAAAAGAAAGCTGACCGGAATTAAGGCCCGGAGTCAGAGCTCCGTTCTACTACACTTACTCGGCCATTGAAGCTACCCGCACCTTGCTTCAACTCCATGACACAGCCACATACCCTAGAGCGCAATTAAAAAAAGAAAGAAGGAATACGAAAAATTTGTAAGCACAGAGTATGTCGCTTCACTATACGAGTATTCTGGCGAATCCTTGTCGAACAAAGGGACTCAAGTATGCGGCAGCCAAGCAAAATACTCGTACTTTTCAGACTGCGTACACACAAACTCTTTCTGTGGGCGCTGTCACGCAGCCCGCAAAGGCGTTCCTAGTGTTATGCAGTGTCACCGTAGAATCCTGCGTCGCACAGTGAAGTCACAATCTGTCAGAAAGTCCAGTGTCCTTTAAACACCGCAGCAGCGCCTTCATAGCTTTGGTTTTTTTTTCTTAATTTGTTCTTAAATCCTTCTCTCTCATCTATCGCATACCCTTACCCCTCCCCCAGTACAGGGTAGCCAACCGGAGATAATCTCTGGTTAACCTCCCTGTCTTTCCTTTGCCTTTCTCTCTCTCTCTCTCTCTCTCTCTCTCTCTCTCTCTCTCTTGAGACTGCGTACTGTCCCGCTTTTTCCTGCTAGATGAGAAATGTGTAGCCATTAAGTAAATACTATTCATGCGATTTTTTTAATGTTTGTGCATTACACGACTCACGAGCCACGCCGAAATGCTCAAAGAATACATCCGCCGAGATGCTGACTGACTTACCAGACAGCAGCCACGCCAAACCCTAGAACGTTGGCAAAGAAAGCTTCGTTTTAAAAGCACTGTTTTATGATTGCTTACTGCTACTCAATATGAATATGATTTTCATGCTAATGCTTGGACAGTGCGTGGATGGAGCACATGGGTGGAGCCGCGGAACATGCCCAAATGTACGTTGACGCTCGGCATAAAGATCGCAGTACTCTTAATGTGCGGTCTTCGAAGTGCTCCAAGTAAGTACAAGTAAACGAAATAAAATAGTAACCACAGGATGCAATCCCTGCATATCTATCTATCTATCTATCTATCTATCTATCTATCTATCTATCTATCTATCTATCTATCTATCTATCTATCTATCTATCTATCTATCTATCTATCTATCTATCTATCTATCTATCTATCTATCTATGTATCTATCTATCTATCTAAGCTTTACGGTAGCCAGCTCAATGACAGTCGGCTCCTTCTGAAGTCAAACTCGCCATTAAAAATATGTATTTGCCTCCCTCATTCGTTGATAAGTACTTGACAAAACAGATCCCTGAATAAGCGCACACAACTTCGCTTATGCTGCCGCGGGAGGCCATCGGCGGGTCGCAGACGCTTGCTTGCTAATTGCTGCGACGTACGATAGTTTCCGGGAATACCGACCATTTTCGTCATTCCTCCCATTCGTCAACCTCTCACATTCTACGCACGACGCCAGCTGCCCTCGTCAGCGCGTGTTGTACGCGTTCGCCGATTCAAGGGCATATGCGCACGCATTCTGTGCCGAAAGTTTCGCACTGTCGTGTCGAGCCGCAAATGTGATATCAACATTTTCCCCCTTCTCTCGGCCGGCGCAGTGCGTCTGAACTTACGTCACAGCCAGCACAGGAAACCGAGAACAGCTTCGCTAAAGCATGCTATAAATATTCTGAGCCTCCAGTGCAAATTATCACTATATATAGAAAGCAGGGAAGGAAGAAATGAAAGAAGGGCAATATAGAGAGTTTCGTCGTCGAAACAGCTGCTACGGTCACGCCTGCGCCCGCAGTCAGCCAAAGCAGGCGATTACGGATATGTGTCACCCTCCGTCGATAGCTCAGAGTGGCTCGTCGTTATCGCAAAGGCCGAAGTACAGCTACTGGCGTTTCGAGGGGACGGCCATTTGCGAGAGCGATACCACCTGTGGTATTGGCCGGTAAAGACTAGCCTCTACCGTTCTTCTTTTTTTTCCCCTTTCTTACGTAAAGGCGTTAAGCCAGAGACCGCTTATTTATTACACAGAAGAACGAATACGGGCTGTTTCGGTTACAACGGTACTGCCGCACCAGTGACAGCGGGCGGCGAGCATTCTTGCTATTCGGCCTTTAGTATACTGGGCCGTACTACGGCGATGAAAACAAACGACACAGTATAATATATACGTATAGAGCTAATTAACAAGAATTATATGCGCGAATAGTAACTTACCGCTAGCTTCGCAGATAAATCGAAGCTAAACCGAAGCTGCACATTATAGGCTATGATTGGCTACAGGTTAATTTTGACCCCGTGAGGTTCTTTAGCGTAGATCCAATTAACACTATACGAACACTGTAGCCTTCCCAACACAGATATAAGATAAACCAGAGGGTTTCCTTACAACGCTCCGGCCAACCGACCATGACCGGTATCACACGTGGCCACAAAATGGCCGCGCTAGAAAAGGTGCGTGACGAAGCATTTGCGAGGGTGCGTGTGTGTGCTCGATCCGAAGTTGGCCGCTACACGAAAAAAACGCAGCATCGTGAAATTTACGGGGCATGGAATAAAATCTGCGAGAGTATGTGCACTTTCGGTAATCGACTGATTCGCCATGTTTCTCTCTCGTTTTCTCCCTCGTGTCTGGCCTCACCAGACTACCTCGACCTTCTTCACCTTTGTCGTCGTCGCCGTTGCGTCACGCGCACAATTGCACTTCCTTTACACGTTGAGCCATCTGGTGAAACAGTGCAGGAACCAGAACGAGACTACATAACTAGCTGCCCGATCAAATGTTCCGTTAAAACATCGATGCTCACTCTGCGCGGGACGTGCATCTACTTGTCCCCCCCCCCCCCCCCTAAATACAGCTGTCACGTGCGCTGAGACAGCAGACGAAATCTTTAGAAAGCATTCGTGAGCAGACGGCTGCTCACCGGATGAGCTCCGGGAAAACGGCTTGCGCCGCAGTTCTCCCTGGCGATAAAGCGAAGCAGTCTAGTAGTGTTATCATTCAGTGTTGCCGTAAAATGCCCACGAAATTCTCATGCAAAAGACGGAGCCGTGAGGCGTACGTTCCACACGTTTAAGCGCGCGCGCGCGCGCACACACACACACACACACACACGCACACACACACACACACACACACACACACACACACACACACACACACACACACACACGCAGAGAGAAAAACTATAATAAGGAAAGGAACACGTGTTTTCCATGTAATTGAAGGTAACGGCGCTGCTATGTCACGGACGTTATAGGGGCTTTAACGGACGTGTCTTACAGCGCACTCTGCGTGTCAGCTGAGTTGCCGGTCTCTTCTAGTATCACGAGCACTCTCTATGTACGGGCGCAACTAGGGGCAATGGAGACGCAATATTAGACATACTACAGTGACTGGAGTAACAGAGAGAGAGAGAGAGAGACAGAGAGATAAAGGAACTAGAACTTGAGAGATTTACCTGGCAGCACGCCTAGCGTCTGTCAGAAAAGTGGCACGTATGCTTTTGTCAATGTGTCCGCGCCCGCTGTCAACGTAAACGCGATGTCTCTGCGTAGCCGCTGGTGCGACTTGCTACTGTTGTGTTTGCGGTGAATATCTAAGGAATTTCTCGAGCGCTCATCTCGGCACTTTGCTGCAGTATCGCAACCGTTCAAGGTCATCTCCACCCAAGCTGTGGTGGACTAATTTCTGTCACGTCGCCGAACAATGAGATGCACGACATTAAAAAGTACCCATGCACAGGTTAACACAGTACGAATTCCGAGCATCGTGAGAGGAAAATAAAGCTTTGTTTTGAAAGGTTTGAATGTTCGCTACTGTAAAACGCCTCGAAGGCTATGCCAACTACGTTGTTATACTATTTTCTTTTTCAGGTTAGCGGAGCTCTTCGAGACTTAAGGACATCACTTTACACCACTGTCGAAAGTGAGCATTGCGGCCACACTGCCCCTAACTTCCCGCCCTCATTGCCCCGTTCGTTCCATTCTTAATTCAACACTGGCCCTGATCCGAGAAAAATGGTTCTCCAGTTTTCTTAGCTCGTCGTTGGGACTTTCCGCCCTCCTTGGTTTGCGTTTTCCTTACATGCACTGAAAAGCACTTCGTTTATATAAGGTGCCACAGCTAACTTGAGCCAAACGTTAAAGATATATACACAAATGCCACGTAGCTGGACAGAACCAAGTTAGTGTTGTTTGCTGTCGCTTGGAGATACTCAGATTATTTTTTTCGTTCGACCTAAGAATAGAATTAGTCTTCCTTATTTATTCAACTTCTCAAATATTATAATTAGATGAAAAGTGTCAATGAGAAAATCTTAGAGCAACCTGAAAAGCTCCCGATAAAGCTTCTGTTGCTCAATACGTGCTACATAAAAGTGTTTTTCCGAGAGTGAAAGAAGCCCGCGAATACACGAAAAATTGCCGCCCGACTGGCCACTCGAGGCACTTTGCGTGTATTTGCGGGCTCCTTTCGCGCTCGGAAAATCAATTTTATGTAGCATGTATTGAGCAACAGAAGCTTTATCGGAGTTTTTCAGGTTGCTCTAGGATTGTCCCATTGGCACTTTTGATCTAATTATAATATTTGAGAAGTTGATAAATAATTAAGACCAATCGTCTAATTAGGCGGTATGAAAAAGATATCTATCTCCAAGCGACGGCAAACAGCATTGTCTTGGTTCTGTCCAGCTACGTGGCATTTGCATATTTTTAATGTTTGGCTCAAGTTACGTGGGACACCCTGTATATGTTCTGCGCAATTCACTGCCTGCCATTTTGGTGAATAGTGTCGCAGGGCTTTTCGGAAGCCCGCACGCGAAGTGGCATCGCCGCTGTGCCTGTTTGAGGAAGAAGGAAAAGTTCAATTGCTGATATTTGATCCGGACTAAACATCTAGTTGACTGACGGGGGTTTACGTACGGAACTTCTTTTACTGCCACGAGAGTCGTAGTGAAGATGCTCCGGAATACTTTCGAGGTGCTTCATCTACTCGCGAACGTCCACCGGAATATCAGAGCAAGGGAACTTTGACATGTCGATTTCACCGCCGGGTGCGGCCGCCGAGGCGGGGAGACGAACCCGCGACGTCGCGCACAACAGCGTCGTAGCCACTGGGTAAGCAGCTTTCGACATCATGAGCACCCATACTCTGAGCGTCGAATTTAATACGTCATTGTTTCCGCAGCACAGGAGACGTTTACAATAGAATACGAAATGCACTGCCATTCTGCCGCGAAACAGGTTGTGCCGTATAGTTTCCTCAAATTGACAGTTCAATAAGCGTAGTTCATTATTGCACTTCTTGGAAAGGGAATACAACAGCACAGCATGGCCGGAGTTAAACGCAAGAGAGAGAGAGAGAGAGAGAGAGAGAGAGAGAGCGATGAGAATAAAGGAAAAGACAGGGAGGTTATCCAGGTTGCAATATCCGGTTTGCTACCCTGATGAGGGGAAAAACGGAAATCCACTACGAGGTTTTGCGCCATTTCAAGTTATTCCCCATTGAAAAGGCGAACACATTTGCCAGTTTATTGGCGTAGGCGAGTTTACTGACGTGCGCCATTTGGAAGTGGTACCGGGAACGTGATATTTTACGGCTAAAAATGTCTCTGGACATTTGAGTTTTGCGCGCGTATTATATTGCTGCTACGCGTCCGGCACAAAGAAAAAAGGAAGAGGAGAAAAGAAAGAAAAAGCGCACGTCCATAAAGCAAGCGCCCCTCAGTTCCAAGCGTTATCCTTAAAGAAAACAAGCTGCCCCTAAACTACGCCTTATAACAGAACGAATCAACGAATGGCTACACCTTTGCAACTTCCTGTCGTTGTGCTGCCTCGAGAAATCGTGCCGGATAATCCTGCCTTTTGACACTCCTTTGTTCCTTTACACATTTGTTTGCTTCAGATTTTTTTTCCTACATTCATTAGTCCCTTGGGTTTATTCTTGATACTTGGGACAGCTGGCCCTTCGGTAGCCTATTTTCTCAGGGAACCGTATACCGAAAAGCTCCTTGGTTATATACCATACGAGGAGGTCCAGGGTATATGGCAAACGAAGGAGGTCCAGGGTATATGGCAAAAGAAGCAAAAGTACCTTCATAGTGAATAAATATCTACGAACGACTTTATGGCCAATTTATTTTAAATAGCCTGTTTCCTAACTGCGTTAAGAATGGAGTAACGCTCGCTCGAATTGCGAAATTGATTGTAGAATATTTCTGAAATTTCCTGGGGGGCGGGGGGGGGGGGGCGACGAGAATGAGGACAAAGGTCGCTCCTTCACGTGTGTGTCGTCTTTGAACTCGTAGCAAACGCATTGGAAACATCACGCATTCAGTCGGCTTGATTGGCCGCAGACAGGCTTGCGCACGGCAGAGATAAATTACGGCTATGACGATGTCCGCGTCTGAAAGGGACACCGGAGGGAGCACCCACCTTTGTCAACCGTTATAGCCACTTGTCCTCCGGGAACAACATCGCAGAACACGAAGGGGCACACCTCCGCTCGCCGAGCAAGTGAGCAGGAAAGCAATGACCGGCTGACGTCGGCGCGAGCGAGCAGACAAGGCAAAAATGGTCCGGAGCCCGGGACGACAGGACAACAGTCCGGTAGCCTCTATTGAGCACACTCCTATCCCGCCCACACTATTTCGGCGTCGACGACGGTCACGCGACGATGACTGCTCTCGGAGACGAAAGAAGGGTCAGCAGGCCAGGCACCACCAACACTGGCGACGTCGGCGAGGCGACCGTTGTTCTTCTCTTCTAAAGATCGCCGGTCTCTTGTGAACCGGAAGAGAATGAAACTTTCACGCGGTGGCCCCTGAGGCAGCACCGTACACACATACGCACGTGCCCAGAGGAGAGGCGATACGACGGTATACTGTTCTCACGGGACGACGATTAGCAGAGAGCAAGCAGAGGAGAAAAGAAGGAACAAGCTTTCCTCTCCTTTCGAACCCCTTCTCGCATGTATATATATATTTTTTCTTTTCTCTCCTACACCAGAAGCGTTATCCTAGCATGCACCCTTGACCGAGCCGCTGCGGAAGGGAAGCGGGAAGTGTCGACGCTTGTGCTGAGCGCTCGCAGCTGCCGTCGCTGGTGGACTGCGAAACTCGAGCTGCGCCCCTCGGAGCGCGCGCACCGACTGAAAGGCGGGGCGAAGGCGCCGCGCGGATACGGCACCGCCGTGAGGAGGAAGCGGAGGATGCCCCCTTCGTCCGAGGGACGCCCGGCAGAGAGCGCACGGCTGCCGAAGACGCCGCGCCGCTACGCGCCCGCAGCCAGCCGGCGACGCTACTGTGTGTAGTGGTACAGCAGCAGCGCGGTTATGCCCGGTCGCGGAAGATGACAGTTGCCCGCCGATCGAAAGGCGACGGGGGCGATGGCGAGAGGGAAGCTTTTTTTTGGAGGAGGAGGCCCGGCGCCCGTTTTGTTGGGACCCATCGAGAAACTTTTTGGGTTCGGAGCAGAAGCGTTAGAGCCCCTATAGCCAGCACTCCTCGTCCTTCTACCACTGCTACTACTACTACGAATCGTAGTGTAATAGAAGTACAACTATTATTATCGCTACTGCTGCTGTTACTACTATTCGTACATTTACTGCTATCAGTAGCAGTAACAGTAGTAACACCAGTAGTAGTTAGTCGTAACAGCAGTAGAAGTAGTGGTGGTAGTAGCAATAATAGTTGTGTGGCTGCTGCTGCGACTACTACTATAGGACTACTGCTAACTACTCCTTCAGCCATCCCGCTCCCATGTGTAGGGTAGCAAACCGGTTAGGCTACACTGGTTAACCTCCCTGCCTTCCTTCTCCACTTTTTCCTTCCTTCCTTTTCCTTCAGCAGCTGCACCGCTCCGTCGTGAAGACACCGCAATAAATGAGAGCCAAAGGATATTTCAAAGAACAAATGATGAAAGGAGTGGATCCACTTACTGGCTGCGGACTTTCAATACGATTAAATCCCGCGGAACCGCAAGAAAGCCTCGAAAACATCCCTCTTCCCTGTGTCTTCGTCGCTTGACAAAAAGTTTTGGTTGCTCCCCCGCCGGAATGACAACACAACAAAGAGCGCACTCTCCGAAGCATTTAACTTGACGGATGGAAAGAGATGGGCGAAAGACAGAGAAACAACTTCCCTCCCCCGGGAGCTAGCGTCAGCGATTTCCGGTGCCGTACTGGAGTTCTACTGTCTCTGGTCGTCTTGACATCAAGGCCGAAACGCGCTAAAGAACACACACACACACACGAATACGCGAACACTTTGTGCTCCAGCGATATTCACCGTGTTGCAACGACATAAAGCGGCGAAGTGTTTGTTGCCGAGATGGCCCGTCGCTATATGGCCGGGCTACACGCGCACTCGATTCCGGAGATATCTTGCCTCGAGGGCTCGATATCTTGTTCGAGTGTCGTGCATGCGTGTTTTCGAGACGATCGCACCGTCGAACAGCAGAACGACACTGATTTAGCGAGAGCTAGAGATAAGGCAGTATTTATGTTACTCCGCGGAAGGCGAAATTGGAAAACAGGGACAGAAGGGAGACGCATAGACACCACAGCAAGCTTCGACCGCAAACCCACCTATACTTACGTACTGAATGTGTTCATGCTTTTCAGTAACCGATTTAAAAGGCAATGTATATCAACAGCAGGGCAAGGAAAGTCAGTTTACAGGCAACGAGTGAGTGAATCTCCGCTCCTTATTCACTGAAGAGCGATGGGACGAAATTTTGTAGAGTGTAGTGAGCCAGGAATGGGAGGATGACGTTATCGTGCTGTCAACGGCAGGCACTTAACCTCACATCGTACAAGGTAATTCTCTTTGAAAGAGACAAAGAGTTTGACCAACTAAAGCCCTTATGGCATGATAAATAAGGATGTGATATATATAGCAGTGAAGTGCGATAAAAGTCAGTGAAGAACGTTGACCTTGAGGATAACACTTTGCCATTTTATTGCACATTCTAGAAAGAGCGCAGAAGACATAACTTTGGTGAAAAGGTAGGCAACTCGGGCGCTACGAACTGGCGTTTATTCGTGGAAATTGAAATATAGTATATATAGAACGTGCAGGCACGATATCACAATTAAGGATCACAATGCTAAGTGCTATACCTAACTGAAGAATTCGCTAAAAGAATTGCCTAAAGAGACAACAACAAAATATTCCGTTTTGAATTCATGATACTCAGTTTCTTCAGATAAACGCCAGCTTATAGTCGCGCCTGCGTGACCAGCCCTTTTGTTGATGCAATGCCTTCTTGTTATGCATTGTTCCAGGAATGTTGACCCTTGTTGAAGTAACGCAATTTCCCGTGCGAACAAAGTGGTGGGCATTTTAAAGGAACACGATATTTGCAATAATTGCATTGTTCTTCGAATAAATATGAGAGGATGAATTCATCAACCAAGACCAACACGCTCTGCATAAATAACATAGGTTCATCGACACTTGTTTAACGTATCCCGCGCTTATGGTATGTCTTGCTTCTAAATATCAAGGTGGACTGGTAAATCATAGCTGTCTTTCTTTCTTTCTTTTTTTGTTACAGAGGAGTATTTCTAAAGGATGGACGACAAATCGACGCGCGACGCCCTGCTTAGATGAATGTTTTTTGCCGTTTTTTTTTTTCGAGTCCGCACGTCGCTTGTGTTCTATGAAACAGCTAAATCTACTAAGCCCACTGGAGCCATGCGCGGTTAGTTAGTGACGAACATGTTTGCTTATTTAAGTCATGGTCTTGGCTTCAATCGTTTCGTCGCAGGAACGTAGTCAACACCTTGTTTTTTGCTTGAGCGCAGGCTTTGCTCTTTCTTCAAGGTTAATTGCTGCATCTTCCACTTTGATGATGACGTTGGTAAGAGGGCGAATTCACCAAAGATAAAAAGAATATGATACGCAATTTATGCGGAACTTGGAAGTTGCTACGCTGGCGTTCGCTTCGCTATGCAAACGAAGAAGAAGAAAAAAAGTTAATGGGAAGGAGGAGGGCGGAGAAAGGTGACGAGTTGCTTAACGAGTTCCTCGATTAAGCTTGTCCATCTTGCCAAGAAAACTCGGTGTGTAAGAAATGAAGTGAGCCATACACGCATTCGCATTAGCATCCTTAGCCTCTGCGACTTGTGCTGTAAGGGTGCCGACACTATTCCACTATGACTTAGTTACTCGGCTAGGATTTGTGTTTACGATTTCTGCGAGCTTGACATTCAACTCTGTCTGACTTGTGTCTGTCTCTAGCTGTCTGAAGGTTTTTAGTTGTGTCTTCAGGGGAAGAAAAAGAAGAGGAGAAGCAGAGGCAGAGGAGCTTCGCATCCAACTCCTAATTTCGTGCCTAGGAGTGCCAAAGCAAGAACGCTAGCAGCCCGAATAATTAAATGTCTAGAAGCAAACGTGGTCTTACGAGAAATCCATGAAAAAATAAATTGCCCCAGGTTATAGTTATCTCGGTGACGCAAAGTCCCGTTGAGCTTAGCATCTTTTAATTGCTTACTTGTATACACATCAGGGAGGTATGCACTGGCAACGTTGCGGAAAATGTAATATTGCACTAGTGTTCCAGAAAATCACGAGAAGCGAAAGTAATCCCTCCATTCGTCTAACTTTTATGTTGTGTTCTTTTTTAAAGCAGTACTCACTTTTCCTGACGCTTGCCAATAGTTGAACCTCGTTTTAAGAGAGAGCGAAAGGAAGCACCAGACAGATCATATTATTAATATTATTATTATTATTATTATTAAGCAGAAATCTCCCCATCACTTTTCAGGGTGTTGCCGTTTCTAGCAATCATTAAGGCCACGTGACGGGAAATGCGCACTGAACCGCAAGACAATTCAAGCAGATGTAGCCAGCCAGAATAATGCCTTATCACGACGCGGAGATCAGGATGGCGACGTTAAGTATGAAATACTAGGGCGCGTATTACGTTAAGTATGAAATACTGGGGCGCGTACTGCGGCGTATAAGGCACGGAATAGGCGCGCCGCTGTGAAGGAGAGAGCGTAGCGACAGAGACAGAGTGTGTCACGTGACATCGACGCGTACCTCCTACGCTCGGTGACCAGGAAAGAATTCAGTGCAAGCTCCGCTCATATATTCGCACAGCATCTGCCAAATCATGCCTCCGCGCTCCAAGGGTTATCTTCTAATTTCAGAGATACCGTGATCGAAAAAAAAAAAAAGAAAGGGTTCGCCTCTGCCATGACGTCGCGAAAATAAGCGAACGTAGTTGGCTCGCCCATCTATGCAAATTCTTTTTGAGCTGTACAGCGCTGTTTCTCACAGCACTCTCAGGTTGTCGCCGACTATAGTCTAGTGAGAGAGTGAATCCACGGGAGTTTTAAAGTGAAGGATTACTCGGACCGCGTCACATCCGTCACTGACGCAAAAAGCTATTCGCGCACTTCGAGTTCTTGAAGTGCAAATGGATGAGTGACCGTTCATAGTCCTGCTGTGCGTCCTACTGTGTGCTCACAGTGTTCCCGATCTCATTCTTTTCTTCTTTCTCTTCTCCCCTTCCCTTACCGCTAGTGTATATAGGGTAGGAGACCGGACGATCTCGTGGCTGAAAACCCCGCCTTTTCTCTCGCTGCTTTCGCTATCACTAGATCGACGGGAGGTGCTGGAGAACATCACTTGAATAGGTGTGCCAAGACCTGAGAGAAACGTAGGTCATCGTCAGACGCAAAGAGCCAATGAGGGGAACGTGACAGCGGTTCCCTCATTGGCCGGCATTCAGGAGTCCGCTCACTCACGATTACGATCGTCGTGATAACGAGGCAATCCTTGCCGCAATGGCCAATCACCTCCGGCACAGAACTAAGAGAAGCTTAGAGAGTATGGGCCGAGATTTCTGCGAAACGGACGCGCGTTTTCTTTTCAAAACGACATGCACATGTCCAACCCAGCTCGCAGAACTGCGTCGTTGTTGTCGTTGCTTGCTTTCGCTTCAGCCTTGTTGGCCTTATGTGGTTGGTGAGATCCCGGTTGAATCCGTGGGGCACGTAATCATTGTCTATTGAAGACACACGGAACGAGCCACCTTTACTCGCTTATCTACCGACTGACCTATACAGCGAAATGTCGGATATGGGGCGAGGAATGCCTCGCATTAATGGCAAAACGTGCCTCTTCCTGACTGGCAGAACGACACACGCTTCTGCCAGGGCTTGTTTTCCGCGCGAACGTCATCGTCCCTTAGCGTATCGCGTCATCGCGTGCTCCTTCTCCATCGGAGGCGCGTGTAATTTCACCGCTCGTCAGGAAGGGAATCGCCGGCCTTGAGGTCGCTCGCTCGGCTGCGGGAGGCGTTTCCCGGAGGCGAAATGCGACGTGGGGACAGCCGTGACGAAACCGTGGCGAAGGCCAAGTGTAGCGTCGTATTTCTGTTGCCAGACACGTGCACCGGCTTGGACACAGCGTAGTATAGTCGAATAGCAGCGTCGCAGTCGAATTAGCTGCGCAAAATGAAACATGCGTTTCACTGCTACTATGCCTCACGGCGTCCTTTCCACGGAATACAAAGAGGGCAACAAAGAAACAGGAGCATTTGGCTTCGCGCTGACGCCTTCGTCCGCTTTTGTTTTTTGTGTTGCTTTGTTTTCATGTTCCCATTTACCGTGTGCGGGAAAAGACATTGCAGCCAAAGAACTTCCACGAATAGCGCGCGTTCCAGCTCTGGCGAGGAAAACGGATTTCTAAAGTCACGACGCACAGTGCAAGTGGTGCGTTTATCTGCATTATTTCTTTTTTTTTGCTGCTGTAGCAGAAAAGCAAACTCTTTTTGAAAATGTCAATTACTTATAACGCTACTTTCTCCGTCGCTTATTTGTAGCAGTTTATATCTTTGTATTTCTCTATGTGCCAATCCAGTAGGGCGTATCTGGCTCACATGAGCAGCACGTGTTGAGTGGTAAAAAATTCAAAGGAGCCCCCTCCCCCCCCCCCCCAATATGGGTTTCTTTCTATATAACCTAATTCTTTGTATAATTTGTTGCAGTTCATTTGCCAGCAGCACAACATATATTGATCACAGAAATATAGTATCAAGGAAAATATCATTGTTTTCCTTGTACGTGTGCTACACGCGTGGAAGAATGACGAAATGCTTGACTTACCGTAACTCGATCGCTTCATTTTTCATGTTCTTGCCCATGCTTGGTGTCATCTAGACATAACCTGGAAAAATTCAGCAAAAGGACACAAAATCAGTGAGGGTTTGTCAAGTGCTGACTGATATGTTCGGTATTTCACAATTATGTTTTAGTGCTAATAAATTATTCGAACTTTTTCGCTTTTATTAGGTCTCTTTTTTAAGTGCCCATCACGGGAAAACGAGTTTCAGGTCATTATTATTTTTTTTTTGCAAATATGTGCCAGCGATTATCTTAACCCTATAATGCCTAATGTATCATATATTGCACGCTGACTATGATGTCTCAAAATGCTTCTTTAAGCAAGGAAAATTTTATGCAAAGCCATTGTTCCTTTATTGATGAGCTGGAGTAAAATTTCAACAGCGAATACCATACCAAAGCAATTACTATTTAGTTTATCGATACCGTAATCATCTTATAACTTAAAAAAATTATTCGTGTTTTTTTTTCGCAAATGTACTCTTTGTGGCCAGAAATAAACGTCAACAATCCGTTACCATTTTCATTGACGTGAACTGTGTTCGGGTACTGCAGGGTCAAGGAAAACTTCAGCCGACCGCAATATTTGCCCAGGCTTGTATAAAGTACCGCTTTGCAGAAATAATTTTTTTTATTGTCATAATAGGAGGCAGGGTTGTCTAACGTTTCCTGTTAAAATTTCGATTACCAGTTATGATTAAGGCGAGAACACCACTGAGTCGATGCCATTTCGGAATTAGATCGTTTTATTGAGGGGCAAGTCCGGATTTTGCGATAGACTTAACCCAAGGTGTGGCGCACTTTCGTGGCACGTAAAAGCAGTAGCCGTGCCATTGACAAGGCATACGCCTTCGGTGCCAGCAAACACGTATGAACGTCCCGCCGAGCGATTAAGAAGTGGACAGACACCACGGGCAACACACCGCATGCAGAGTACGAGCACCAGACGACAGGCTGGCCCCGTGGTTCAGCTTCGTGAGCCTCATGTCGAGTTTAGGCACGACCTTTCGGAAACAATAGATCGATGAGCGCAGTCATTCGAGCAAGATTAAGGCTTCGGAACTTGCTCAGCCACACAGGCCGACAACTTCTGAAAGCTGGGCAACAGCAGGTACGCAAGGTTGAGACATGCATATATGTAATAGTCCGTCAAATAGGCGTGCCGTTAAGTATATCTAAGAAGAATAAATCAGACTTTGTGTCGCCTAAAACAGCGCGAAGACGTGTGAATACGACAGCGATTCTGTGGCGAACTCGGTGAATGGCTCTTTTTTATCGACGCAGTGCATCCATTTCCTTGGTACTATATAGGTATTTATTTTACTGTTACCATGAGGGCATGATGGCGGCAGTTTTCCGGCATGAGCGGAAACACTGGCACACTGGAAACACGGCATCAGCGGAAGAACACATAACCGCTATGCCGCCGCAACAGCAAACCAACGTGAAAATGACTGCCCGTTGATAGTTGTTAAGGCTGCGGAAGGCAGCGAGAGGGAGCAGGCCACGAGCCTCGTCTCTACTGGTCTTCCATTTTGTTTAACGCTCAGGTACAGCAATAACAGCAGCAGCAGCAGCAGCGATATTCCTGTGACGCGAGACATTCTTCTTTTTTCAGACGTCCATTCGGTTGCGGCATCGTCTCCGCCTTCGGTAGACAGCTTGGCGCACGTGGCCTCGAATGTCGATCTGTGACTGCGCGTCCTGTGTCTCACGTGCGTGCTGCCGATAGTGCAGTCCAGTCGGCGCTAATCTCTCCACTCGGCGCTGTCAACACGACGACGACGTCGGCTTCCTTCTCGCGGTGTCTGTTGATCGTCTGTCTCGAGAGGCCAGCTCCCATAATCTGAGAGCGAGGAAGCAGCGGAGCGAACACTACTTCCCCTCTGCGCGCCATCGACGATTCGAGCCCCCATCTTCAGTGACCCCGAAGCTCCGCTGCGTAATTGGCACACGCGGTACACCACCGGGAGGCGGTCGCTTACGGACTGGGACGTGTTGGCGTTCTTCACTACAACGGCGCTAAAAAAAACAAAAAACAAAAAAATGCTTATTCTACTTGTCGTGGTTGGTCGCATTGATTACGCTGCCGTCGTCGCATTGAGACGATTACAGAAGCTGCTTGGAGTCTCACGGAGGGAGAGCTTTATACTACATGCGGGCAGGTGCGTTTCCGTGCGCTTATAGGAGAAAGCTGGAGTACCCAAGGATGTGATGGTAGTGACGTTTCGTAGCGGCATGTCCGATCTCCACAGTGCAACAAGCTTGCAGACAAAAAATAAACAAATAAATAAATAATAGTAAAACTGCATTTTGAACTACGCACGCCATTTTCCGCTGCTTGCCCCATGGTTATGCGTGTAAGATATAAAAAGACCTATGAATTATTAGAGCTTTTATCACAGCAGGTAGGTATGTTTGTAACGCGTCATTCACGCAGGAAAATCAGGAGATCCTGGCCGAAATGGTCATTGTGGGCGCAGCATAAAACAAAAGGACCGACCTTTTCTTCGTCTTCTGTGCCCGTAACGTGGCAGCACTTCTGTCCTGCTTAAAACTAAAGTTAAATTCTGCTGTTTTGCGTGTCACAACAGAAAAAAAGAAAAGAAAAGAGAAGAGAAAATTAAAGTTAGAAACAACACGTGTCTCCCCACTGTAAGCGTGAACTATCTGTTCTACTTGCCTGTTCGTTCTAAATTTAGTGCCTCTTCCTCTGAGCGGGGCAGCCTTCCTGACGCACGTCTAACTAACCTCTCTGCCTCAAGTGTGCAAAGGCACTGCACGTCATTGCGTAAACTACCCGGAATGTTTCTGTAATTGACAACCTAATCACGAGTAATGAACTCCGGTAGGCCTAATGAGTGTGAGCGCATCAAGGCTGCTGCGTTACTTTCAATACATCAGAAGCATGCCAGATGTACTGCATATCTGTATTCTACATGCTATAGCACTTTAATCCGAGCAACGAAGATGCATGTTATCGATCGAGAGACTGTATACTTCATGGCAGGTAAACGTCGGTCAAGGAACAACGAGAGTGCAAAAGAATGGCGGCTCAAACGTTTGCTTCATAACTTGGCCTAAAAAATTTCGACTTCTGCGGGCTCGTGGCAGTGTGGCATTTCCGCCGAAGAGAAGTGCAATATCGCCCATGCTCCAATATGCAGACACACGCTGGGATATTCCAGGTGTCTATTATTGATAGCCAGTCTACTGCTATATATAATGGTGACTTTGCAGCTCTTGATGTGCGCCGTGAAACCTACATAATACAATTGTTCAGCAAGGATCGTTAAGTGACACGTACAGAGAATGGAAGCAACCGACTGCTTCATTTCGATAGGCACGCTGGTAGTATCCACCGTAGGTCTGTGTACCACAGATAGAGAAATCACAAATGGATTGGAATCCCATTATCCCGGCAACTAATGGCGCGATGCGGAAACACAACGCGTAGTCCTTAGGCAAACTACACTTACTCGGTTACGAGCGGACACTCGAGTTAGAGAACTTCCACTGTAATGGTTATGGCGCATGCAAATAACCTTTTCACCATTTTCTTCTGATCACACCAGGCAACGTTGCCTACCAACGACACGCAGATAACCGCCCTCGTGCAGCCCTATAGCGCTGTTATGTTACGCATGTTCTTGCACCATTAGTGATCCGTCGCAGTGGCTCGTTCTGTTTCCTAACACGAGTTCGTGGCTACGGCATTTATACGCGGACCAATGCAGAAGAGCTCGTGCGCTTAGATTTAGGCGCACGTTAATGAACCCCAGCTAAACAATATTCATCCGCAACCCTCCACCTCGGCGTCCACTGTGCAGTTCAGGGAGATTAAATCACGCAATATGTTGAGAAAGCCAATGTCAAAGACATAGGCCCATCGCCTTGCTCTGTGTCCCGTGTAAGATACATTTAAAACTCGATCTAACGAAAATCGATCCTAGGAAGTTCCCGATCTAACGAAGAAATTTACATTCCACGACATGTGCCCATGGCGTTAAATGTTACCATCAACCCGAATTAACGAAGCAAACTTTGCCGAACTCCATTTAACGAAGCGTTTCCTGAAATAAATTAGTAAAAAAAGCGATTATTTCTTTATCATTTTGACACAGACGAGTTCTTCTTCGAGCGCCTTCACGCCGCGCGCATGCATGGAACAGCCGACTCAACACCGCCTCAGTAGGGGCGGCGGTGGTTGTTTTCGTTATTTCATGGTTTGTGCGACAGATGGCTGGATTAGCGGCAAATACAATGCCGAGGTAGCCTTTACGTGTCGCTACGTTACAATTTCAGATTTCGAAGGACCAAAAAATTCATTTCTCGATTTTACGAACTTCCCGATATAACGAAATAATTCGACCGTGGTCATCACCTGGTTAAATCGAGTTTCAACTGTATTACCTAAGATGTTTCTTATAGATTTCGGCAGTGCCAGACTTTAATTACAACACGAAACACGCTTTTGAAAGGGGGTTTGGCACAACGGATGACGTCCATGTCATTATTGGGTTTATCGAGAAACCTGAAGGGGGATACCGCCAGACATACAGGGTCTTTTTTTTTTTTCAGCTGCACCAATTTTTATTAAATTGCCTGTGGCAGATAGTACAACAGTTGATCTAAATTACTCGATGAGGTGGTCCTTATTTCTACGAGAAAGGACTAAATTACTCGATGAGGTGGTCCTTAGTTCTACGAGAAAGGAAAGCGCTTGATTTAATTATTAAAATAATTACGGTAATTAAATTTCTTAATCATTTATTTTGCGGCACATGGTTGAATCTAAGAATTACAGCCGGTGAGCTGGCAAAGCGTATCCGCTTCGAATGAATATCTCGAAATTGCGTGGTGCAGTCATGAGAATTCCTTCACAGTGGATACGCGTTGCGAACTCACCAACTTTAATGCGCTTATTCAAATATGTGCCGTAAAGTAATTAATTAAGAAATTAATTAGCGTAGCTATGTCACTATTAGGCATTTTTATTTCCAGCAGAAGTAATGGCCGTCTCATCGAGTAATTTAGGACAAACGTTACAATTGTGCCATCTGCCACAGATGCGCTGCAGCTAAATAAACTCTATATACAGGTATGGCCTTTACAGTATGGGTGAGATTACAATAAATGTATCCGGTTCATTAAATCATCAAGATTCACGCAGACGCTAACACTATTCCGACTATCTGTAGGAACTCTCTATAGTGAGCAAAGTTTTCTTCTTTCCTTTTTCTTTTTCAGACGAGAGGGAGGAAATAAATACGAGACACAAAGAGCTTAAGTCAGCGAGTCGTGATCTCCCGCTTTGTTGTCCACTTGATGCATACGAGAAGCTTTTGTAACAATAAACCGGGAACAGAGCTAAAAATTAGCCGCAAACATCTCAGTGACCTGCAGTTTGTAGGCTGCCACTGTCTTGTCAACTAACAGGGAAGGAGGCCTGCGATTCCTTCCGGTGAAGCTTAGCTGTATAGCGTCTACAAGGGAGACGAATTTTATTTAAGAAGAAGATTACTGATGAACAGTCTGAAAAAGGGGTGAGCGTTTAGGATAAGCACTAGGTCACTTTAAAGTAATCCTCGATTATACACCTCGTGATTGTGTGTTTATCAAGGCCGAGTAACTCAGACCGTGAGGAAAAAAACAAATAAAAAAGCAGCATTACAGAGCAGAACTGGGATGGTTCACATATTCGTACAGAAAACATATACAAGTCATAAACTGAGCTTCCGGTAATACCGGTATATCGTAATATCCGATAAGTGGGCAGGCATTTCTGCTGAGTGTCATACCGTAATTTGGAAACAATAGTAAAGCGGTTGCAAGTGAACTCCACGACAGCGCAATCAGCAACCGGAAGGGACGGAAGAACAGAATCATGCAATGAGCTTAAAAAAAGAAGTGCGCCGATAATATTCTGGCTGACGATAATTAAGAGGATGGGCAGAAAATTCAATGCATGGAACGTATATCCGATGATCATTGAAAATATAACAAAAGAATGGGTACCAATGAAAGACGAGCGCTGTCGTCGTCGCGTGAAAGTCGCACAGTTTAATGAAGCTTGCACAGATGGGCGCACTTGGCGCAAGACGAGGCTAAATAAACGCCACTCGCACTAGACTTAGTTATTATCTAACCATGACAATGTTATTTTAATTCTACAACTGTTTGCGTTTGTATACGGAAGACGCTTTATAAAAGGGCCGGAGGTTTATAATGTTCGATCCATACGTAAGCGCTCTCGCGTCCACGTCCCTAAAATTATTTTTTTTTTTTTTTTGGCCAGCGTGATTTGACCAGCATATAGCGAGGGTTGCGCTAGAACATTCTTAACACGCCATAAATCAAGCGTGGCTTCAAATGCCCTCGAATCGTCCTCTAACGCATCGATAACGCAAAAGTAAGGACCGAGGCGCTGTGATTTATATAGGGTGTCCCAGCTAAGGTTAGCCAAGCTGGTTAACGAGAAAACAGATTAAAAAGAAATGGTGCAAGATACGATTAAAAAAAAAACTACGGCGTTTGGTCGTCAGATCTCTGATCAAAATGGATTGTGGCTCCTATAAATGCATCTCGTACTGTATTTTCCTAATCTCTTTTTGTTGAACAGCTTGGCTAAGGTTAGCTGGGGCCTATGGTATCGAAGGCATGAAGAGATCGACCGAGTCATACTGTATAGCACTGTGTTATAGCAACCGGTTGTATATACTGTATAAGTTATGCAGATTGTAGAGACTGGGTACTCTGCATAGACTGCATATCGACTGTATAGCATTATCCCGCGTCATTAGTGCGGCGTATCTAGCAATTGCAAACATTTCAAGCGATGAAGCATACCGTGGGATTTGTTAGGTTGTGTCCCAAGTAAAAAATTACGCAGGCACAAACGGATAAAGTGACGCCGCCTGCCGGCAGGTATATGTACCACACCGGATATATTTTTATACACTTTGGGTCAGCCTTAACAAAACCTCTCCACGAGCATGCGGTCTGCCATTTATCATCATCGTGAAGTTGTGGCGCTCGCCTCGTTATCGCGCCGATCACTATCTCCAGTAACAAGGGCGCTCGAAATCTGGTCAATGAGAAAATGCACAGACGTAAGACAAATTTTGTAAGTATGGGACCTAAAATACAGCGCTTACAACTGCGACGTTAGCCCTCGAGACTGCAGGAGCAACGGCTGTCACGTAGGCCCGTCGGTTAATTGTCGGAGCCGGAAGAAAGTTAAACATTTTGTGTCGTGTCCTTAGCAGCAAATGGTTGACAAAATCAATGCTGCAGCGCGTGTGCAGAAATAGGTCACGCTACTCCTTTACAAACCTATTTACATGGATGCATATAGCATACGTCGCAATATATAGGATATCGAAAATCATGTTTAATGGGACTTTTTTCTCTCGATTATCTCAAAGCTGCGCGTGGATTGACTGCTGAAGCCTGCTTTCCACATTTATTTGTAGTAAGCAATCGCTTTTCCTTAAGACATTGTAGAAAAACTAAAACAAAAGAAAGAAGGAAGTTAACCCCGCATCGTTTAGGAAGTCCAGTGACAGACTATATAGTGAGAGTAACCATGACTTCTTTTCCTGAACTCAGCATACCAGTCACTGTGGAGGTCACATCGTCTGAGAAAGCGTTTCAGGATGTGTCGTGCGCCTGAGCATGTCCGTATACCACGTGGTGCACATCATCGTGTTGTGCCGGAGTCGTACATTTGCGGCAGCTGACGTCGTCCTTGGGGAAGTCCCTCCATTTGCATGTGACAGCCCACATCTTCCGCAGGGAAGCTTTTCTCCACCCTTGTGAGACGCTTGTCGCAAATTTCTGCAGGGAAAGCGGTGGAGGCTGTGTGGATTCCTGGTCGCGCGGGATTGTCGGGAAATGAACGGGCCAACCAGCTCGCCTGCGAAGCTTCACGCCAGGCTCCCGGTATCTCTGAACCAACTCCGCACACTTCACACTACACACCGTGCGGAGGAAGGGTTCAAGTACACATCACATTCTCTTCACTGCTGTAGTCTGCGTCCAGCATCTTTATAAACTTCATGCCAAGCGCGTGTTTTGGTTGGTTTGTTGATCCTATACGTGACTGGCGATGCAACCCACTATGAGGGATAGGCCATGAAGCAGGCGGTAGTTGTAACAGAACTACAAAAATATTAAGAGAGCATATTAAAGAGAAATCGATAGCAGATTAATAAATAATCATAATAAATTTGCTTAGTAATCTGAACTCTGTTATGCGTCTCAAGAATTATAACAAAGAAGATATCCTATTGATATATGGTTATTTATGATCAGAACAGAAATCGATAAGGTAATTAGTGTGAGGATATCTTGGTGTACATGACAAAATTAAATAGGGCCTCGAATGCGTCCGTGCTACACAAAAACCTAGTGCCAATGCCCCTAGGTATAGTCCTATTAAATAGCCAAAGCTGGCTAAGAGGACCTTTCAGAAGACGCTTCCTTTGAGCGGTAAATCTACACAACTCGGAAAGTACTAGCAATGAGTGCTTCTTTCTTTGCGTTTCCTTCTTGCCCTGCTTCGACGCTTCATATTTTTCATCTTACTAGTTCCAAAGAGCGCCTAAAGCGTCAGACCTAGCATACGAAGCGTTCACTGCATAGAGCGCGCTGCAAATACAAAGATGACAAGGCCTGCGCGGCATGTTCCTTCGAGATAGTCCAAACTAAAATTAAACGCACACAATAAGAAAAGAAACGCGCTTGAACTGAGCTTTCGGGAACTATTGCATCTTGGCGAATGACGGAGCCGAACTAGAAAAGTTGCGCTCATCTAAGTGTGAAAAATGTTCCTTCGAGATGGTCCAAATGAACAAAAAAATATACGCACACAATGAGACAAGGAACACGCTTGAACTTAGCTTGCGGGAACTAATGTTTGTTGGTGAAGGACGGCTTCGAAGTAGAAAAAATTACGCTCATTTAAATGTGAAAAAAAAAAAGAAATATAAGACCATTCTAGCTGCTTTGTAACGTGTGCGCTGGTGCGATTTTCTTGCAGTAAGCAAGGCCTTTGCTATGCACAGCCGCACGTACGACTTCTTGGACGAAATGGCGCGTATGAAATTCGCCGTCTCAAAATATTTTTTTTCTCGTCGTTGCACGCTCTTTGTGCCACGTCTTGAAGCACGTATTCGAGGTGCTCTCACTCTGTAGTTTACTAATGTTGGTCCTAAACCCACAAGCAAACGTCCCAGCTTTCTTGAAGAGATATAGAAAAGAAAGAAAGGAAAAAAGGAACGGAGGGGCTGGGGAGTGCAGAAAGAAGTGGTATTTAGCCAGTAAATGATTAGCAACAACATCCTTACCTGTACCACTGCAACAGCAGATCAGTTTGTACAGCGCCGACAAAATACCGTTTGTTATGGACCCGACGCAAATCCTGCGCATGTATTCCAAGCGCGTGCTGCTGATGAGGCAAGTTCCATTAGGTATGTTTTGACAGGCAGCTGGTATAGGCGATCTAGATGTGAAATACATATACGTTATAACTGCTATTACCTTGGCATAAAAGAGAAAAGGAATCTGAACGTCAATAATTCGAAATGAATCATGGACGCTTGTTTTTCTTCGAGGCTGACTGAAAAACGCAGCTGCATACGCATTTGACCTTTTAGGAAAAAACTAAGGGTTCTTCGCGTATACAAAGGTGCGACATAAAGGACTTGCGACGGTAACATAAAAGTGCGCATTGATAGCATTACAAATATTTCGTGAAGACAGCGGTGTTGTTTGGTGTTACTGCGGCGTAAAAAGGCCTCTTTTCGTTTATAAGAGTGCTCTTAATTTGTACTACATGTCGCTTCGTATGACATGCGATATTATTGTTGTTCGCCATATTGCTTTAAAATTTCTTTGTATAATGTCGTTGCGTAATGGGATATTGTTGCGTTTCGTATTGTTGCGTTGAGAGTTTCCTTGTAATATCGCTGTGTTTCGTTGACTGCTTTGCGGTAATGTCGTCATGTGAGCATGAATTGTCTTCAGCTCCTTGTCCTACAAAAACTACAACACATCTTCGTTGTAACGAAGTAATCTGGACGGGAATCGACTTAGTTATATGCAGCATTTCGTGAAAAGCAGATGAACTAAAGAAGAGTCATAATTACGCGAGAACATAAAAAAAACTTCGAATAAAACGAATTAGTTATAGCGAGGGTTTACTGCATGTGTAAACGTTTGGAAAATATATTTCACTGCATCACCTGTTCAAGGGACAAGGAGTAGCCGGCGCCGTAATTCTGCGCCCGTAATCCCTTCTGCCACGTCTATACTAATAATAAAAAAATCAAGTCTCTCTTGTACCCGAGCTGCCGCTGACGTATGTGCTATTCCTCATAGATCACTGCTTCAGGTGCATGTTCACGAACTTGTACTAGCAATGCGCAAACACTACGCGTGTCGGTTTAACTTCTGTGTCTGCTGCTGCGAAAAACAGAGGCGGCATATGGCACGCATTCGGCGAATGACTACGGCGCCCTTCTAGAATTCGGCGCACACCTTTGCTCCTTATCTCACCTTCTTTGTTCTTGCTTGGTATTGTGTGACTAACGCGTGACGCGTACGCAAGGTGATTCAGACAAAATTACACTAACCAGTACAAACGCTAACTTGCTATCGTGAGTGACATTTTGCGTGATTACACCTGTCGGAGGCACAAATGATGAACATAAGGCTTCGGCCAAACATTTAGTAGCTGTAAGGATTGACTCGAAGTCGTCCCTTAATTTATGCATCAAGCTAACGTTGGGGGGAAGCCGATGAGGTGTTTCTCGCCAGTACTAACAATGCCATAAATTCCCCAATCAACAACTACCACAAGATGCTTCACTAATCTGCGCAACCACTAACGCGAGTAAAAAGATACCGCAGCAATATTCGCCCAGCGAAGAAGTCGTTGCCGGAGAGACAAGAGAAGGATACACCGCGGAAAGTTCAACAGCGTTCGATGCACAACATCCTTTTCTCGATAGATCGCACGCTTATAAATCACGGGGCTCCACAGATTGCACTTGAACAAGAGGGTAGCAGCGAAACGCAAAAGACGCGCGCACAAGGAAAAGTCGTTAGACATGTACGGACGCTCGACTTTCAACTTTGCTTTATTGTAATTCACAATGCCGCACATAACCTCCGACACATGCGCATCTTCAACTCCTCCCAAGACATGTGCATTGATATCACCTCGAAAAGTAGGTTGCCGCGCGAAAACAGCCGACGCATCCGCAACTTGTACTTCTCCCAAGACCCGTGCATCAATGTCAGTTTTTTTTTAATCACCTTTTACCTACCTGATAGGTAAGCCCGTTCCTTGTTGGTTAAACACAAAGACGTATCACTAATACAATTTTCTTTCTCATTTCCAATGTGAAAAGCTTCTAAGATTTCCAATTCGTATCTAGTCTTATACCCTCTCTAAAATGGTCACACGGCCAAACAGTGGCACAGTTTTTTTTTCACTTCTTGCAGCCGCGGTATTAAACTGCCGAACTGCTTCCCTGGTCCTCGCTTAAGGATGTCTTCTGTTCTTGCAGTGGCTTATTAACACACCTACCTGTTTGGCCTATATATATACAACCCCAGTCTTGCACTCGATGAAGGGTGTCACGTGTTTAATTTTACAGGCACCCTCCTTTTCAATCCTCGCACACAGATTGCGTCATTGCTGTTAAGCGTTCTTTTTGTTGACGGTAATTCATTTCGCGCTTTTGTTATTTTTTTCTGTTTTTGCTACGTGCATACCTTTATTTCAGTACAAAGGATTATCCTGGTGCCGTAGGCAACGCCGGTCACTCTTTTCAATGCGTTATTGTATTGTGCTCTCTAGATATTTCACGGTGGGCATATCTTCGTTCCCACCTATTTATTTCCTTTCCCTTACTCCCAGTGTAGGGTAGCAAAACGGGATGCTCGTCTGGTCGACTTCCCTGCCTTTCCTCTATTTGCTTTCTCTCTCTTCCCTCTTAATTTCGGTTTTACGGTGAGCGCAATAACTACCATCCTATATTGCACCTATTATGTACTTGTTTCAATCAATCATCGAAAGGCTAATCCGGCGGACACTTTTGGCAGCAGAGTTCTCTGTTTTAACCAATAGCAAGCCTCCCTGACGGGGGTTTCTTTCCACGTACACCCAAAACTCGCGCTTGAGCTGTCAATGTGTGCGCGGAAAGTTGCAACGACCGTCTGGGCTATAATACAACGCGAGCCTTTCCACGTCCCTGGAGGCCACAATGGTACGCGACGCAGCGGTCTAGTGTGTAGACAAAGGCTTCGAGATAACTCGATAGCGAGCCACTCGGCGCACCGGAAGCGATGCACTCAGCACAAGTTGACGATAGATAGGCAAGCAATTACCGCCCGTCTCGTCGCCCATTGTCCACCTGTCGGTGTGGCCAGTCCTCCTGCGCCGGTGTGTGATTAACATCACCGCGGAGGTAAAACAAATCGACGCGATTACCATTCGCAAAGTTGACGAAGGCGTTTCTTTTTTTTTTTTATGTGAGGAACAAAACACAATGTCAGCCGGCCGCAGCGTACACCGTGGCTCTTAGACGAAAGCAGCAAGAAGGAAATGTGGCTATCAAATAGCACTAATTTTATTTGTTGTTGTCCAGTCTTTGAGTGCTACCCTACTACTCCTTTGTGCTAGCGCTCCGATAGTTTGGTACTAGCTAAGTAAGAGAATAGAAAGAGCAAGTCAAAGGAATCGAAAGAAGTCAGAATTAGCCGCTTCTCTGTTGCAGGAGGAAAAAGAGCTTTCCGTTCGAATACGTGGCCTGGATTGAAGCGATTCTGTTATTCTTTTGTTTTGAACTTCCATTCCGGGATTCAGTCACAGGGATGTATGCTCCGCGTTCCGGCATTTTTTTTATTGATTCCAACCGACTGTCCTGTTAAATTTGCGGCTATCTCTTGTTTGCTTGTTTCAAATAATTATTGCTATTTCCTACTGTTGATGCTGTCTTCACAATAACGTGTGATTTCACACTTCCACACTACTTGTAAGCCCTGATAGCTTATTTCCGAATATTACTTTGAATAAACGGCCCGAATCATAGCCAATTAATGAATCCCCAATTGTAGGTTTAAGCCTTATATTTATACATCACTTTGCTACTGCTACTACTATACTACTAATAATAATTATAGTAATCAATTAAACCAATAATTTATTTAACGTACCCAGGAACAACCATAAGATCTGCACGCTGGCGTACGCATGCATTAAAGAAATAATAATAATAATAATAATAATAATAATAATAATAATAATAATAATAATAATAATAATAATAATAATAATAATAATAATAATAATAATAATAATAATAAAAATAATAATAATAATACGAAAGGAGCTGTGACACGACGGAAGTATTTATTTCTTTCTTTCATTACGACTGTACTGCAGTGTTTTAATAAAAGAAGCGCAACCCATAGAAATGCTGTCTTGGGCTCAACTTACGCTTGCTCAAGCGTGGCGAAGTGTCTGCCGATGAACACAGGGTCGCACATGAAAATAGTTCGTCCCTTACACATTTCCAAGCGAACAACGCGAAAGCAAATAGGTCACGCGATACGAGTCGTGCAATGTGCGTTGCATGGGGAAAAAAGCTGACGTTTATTTTTTTATTCAGTCGTGGATGTTTAATGCAAGCAAGAATGTGTCAATCGGTAAGTGCGCTCAAGCCAGAGGCCGTAATAGAACAGAAAGTAAGACAGGATTGGCATATTAGGCGCCAATGAAATATTATCATAGGAACGCTTTTGCAAATAAATACGCCTGCCCAGGTGGCACCGCACTCTAAGATTTATAAGCCAGCTCGTATACATAAAACGGGATATAGCCTATGCAAGTGGTGAGACGCTAACACAGCACACGGAAAGCCAACACGGAGCTACAGTTCCGTTGGTAAATCGGGCATGGCGTGCACACACACACACACACACACACACACACACACACACACACACACATATATATATATATATATATATATGTGTGTGTGTGTGTGTGTGTGTGTGTGTATATATATGTGTGTGTGTGTGTGTGTGTGTGTGTGTGTGTGTGTGTGTGTGTGTGTGTGTGTGTGTGTGTGTGTGTGTGTGTGTGTGTGTGTGTGTGTGTGTGCGCGCGCGCGTATGTGTGCACTCCAACGCAATATACGGAAAAACAGAAATTCACATCGCGAGAGCGTTCTCTGGCAGGTACCGCATTGTACATGTCAAGTCAGTGCGTTTATGCAAATATATTGCGTCCATGCTAGACAAATTATGTAGACCACGCCATGCCCGATTTCTACTGTAGCTGTAGCTCCGTGTTGGCTTTCCGTGTGCTGTGTTAGCGCCTCACCACTTGCATAGTCTATATCCCGTGTTATGTATTATATATATATATATATATATATATATATATATATATATATATATATATATATATATATATATATATATATATATATACATATATATATATAGCAGCAGAAGCCGCCATGGTCAGCGAAATTCGGGCGCGTTCGCTTCGAATGCTTCGCTTTTTACAGAGAGGGAGATTGTTTGCGGAATCAAACAGCTTGGAGCCTCGGCCAGGAAAGAACAAGGAACGCGCTCATATTCTTCAGACCATGCCATGCTGTAAGGTTTCTATATAACCTAATTTTGTTCTCACACATAACTGCGCGCCGCTGTCTCTCTACCCGCGGGAACTGCTGATCAGCTTGTTGTACACAACATGGGTGTTGGAACTGTGGCGTAACTCTTTCCACTACGCGAACCCGTCGAGCGCCCAACCATGCCCACCAGTCAGAGGAGTTGCGAATATTTGTAGAAAAACACGCGACGAAAAAAAAAAAAGAATAAAGACACACGGAGTATAGGTGGCTGTGTATCGAATACAGCGAAGCGTGCAGCACGAGGGAATGAATGAAGCAGAAAGTTGAAGTGGCCTCTATCTATTCGTCACTGATAGGCTTTCGCATTAACGTACTTGCGGATGTATTTTGGTCAACGGAGAAAACCAGCCGATAAGAGGCCGTGCGACAGATAACTCGCTGTTGCAAGAGTGACGCGCCGGCGTCCGCCAAAAGCGAGGCTGGCAATCTGCGCATCTGTACTCGCTGCCAACTTTATCTGGCGATGAAGGCAAGGCTACGGGGGGCGGAGCTTCGGCGCATGTGTTATCGTGCCAAGTAGTCCAGCGCTTTTGGTTTCTCGGAACAGAAGCAGGGCTTCCAAGTGCCACGGTTTCGCGTTTGCCAAGACGCGGAACAGGAAAGCCCCAAGTTAAGCCCTCTGTGGTGTGGCTGGTCTTGTTTAGCCGTTGTAAACAAGGCGTTTAAGGTTTCTCTTGCAGAACTTGAAGTAACGCGGATTAAGATGACGGACTACTTTCAGAAGCGCTTGCACTTGTGCGCGCTTTGCCTCCAGCTTTGGCTTCATTGCCACAGAAAGTCGTCCTCGAGTATATACGTATTGACGAGGTAGTTAGTAAGTGAATTCGGGTGGCGTGAATATCTCGCCGCAGGGTCGATGTCCTATTAAAAAAAATTGAAAAAGAAATACTAGTTTACAATAATTTGTGTTCAACCAGGAGCTCCGAGTATCGTGAAACTCTGGATCTGTCAAGCCTTTACTACGCGCTCAAATGAATTAACTATTGATAAAGAATAAAATTGTATTGTATTGTACTGTATTGTATTGTAAGACTAGGGCACGACAGTCGTGTTCCTACGAGCCTAGTTTTCATTGACTAAATATCACTGAGACGTCCTCTCGTGAGCGGTAGAGAGCCGCACCGGCGTGGTTCGGTCATATTGCTCCAAAATTGCCCCCCAAAAAGGACTCATCGTTTATAGATAACGCTGCCGGCGCCGAACTCTTCGATTACTGTTTCCCCCGATTAGCCTATGCCTGCAGAGTGTGCTTCTGGGGTTTTGGTGGCTTTCTATACCAAGAATCGTTATCTTGCACCAGAATGTATGTCATTCAGGGTGGAAGATGTGTTAATGTCAGATTAAACGAAGACGAGTATACCCTGACCTATAATTCCCAGTTAGCGGATCATGCCAAAGGCTCTACTCCTCTTTTCGCAATCATACGCAATCATAGTCAACTTAACCGCGAGATTATGGAAGCCATTTCACAGTTTCCGCCTTCAAGTTGATTGTGTAAGCCAACCGCCGATTGCCCTAAGAAGTGAAGAAACAGACTATCGCTCGCAATCATGCGGCCGCTACACCTGTTGGCCTGTGACAGTGTGAAAACGCATTTTTTTCCATACATTTGTTACTTTTATGTTTCTTTTTCTTTAATGTTTGTTTCTTCGTCTGCGAGAGGGCGCATATAAAAGGTTTGTGTACATACAGATACAGAAGTTTCAAAGAGGAAAGAAAAGATCAGGTAAATGTAGACAAATTTCTAGACCGTAAAGCAGGTATAGTATACCTGATTAGCTCAAAAAGGCTATTTATTTATTTATATATTTATTTATTTATTCAAAATACTCACAATCTCCAAATAGGAGTATTGTGTGAGGGGGCATGTACAGAAAACGAAGGACACAAAAAAGCAGCTCATGCATCACTATAAAATGGGTAACAGTTTCACAGGACGCAGAGAAGTAATGACAAGTATAAAGCTACAGATATAAGGCCAGAAAAATATTGCACAGTATATGCAATCTCTGAAGGAACATTGAAATGGCGGCTAAATGGGTGACTAACAAAGTACAAGGCAGTGAATATAGGCAGTGAAGGTTACTATTTGACCCCACCCCGTTTCAAATGGGATGCAAATAAATTGTCATCATCACCACCATGTGTGTGTGTGTGTGTGTGTGTGTGTGTGTGTCAAACAAAGGAGTGTCAAAGTGGAAGAAAACGGTGTGCGAAGTGTGGGAAGCCGGTCACGTGGTATATATACATATATATATATATATATATATATATATATATATATATATATATATATATATATATATATATATATATATATATATATATATATATATATATATATATATATATATATATATATATATATATATATATATATATATACTAACGCCCCATGCACATCTCTCCCCGCAATACATATCCACTCATTTCTTACCAGGCTTATGTTGCCCGCATTCTGAGGTTCCTTACGAGCTGTCTCTAGCTGTTGGGTTCCTAAATTTTTCCGTAGGCTAAGTGTTTGCTATACACTCTTAAAGACAAGTCTACTCAGTTGCTAACCAAAAGCTAGTAACCGCTTCGTACAAAGTTAACCAAGATTCCAGCAAGGGCAGTTAGCTGCATTTTTATCCAAATGAGGTGCTGCATACGACTAGCGCAGTTAACTTACGAATCATCAGCAGCAATGGCACCGGTGCAGTGTTATTTGGTCCCCAATTAAGCTAGCGGGGCCTGTTTTGTTCACAAGCGACACTTTCATTGCCAAGAAATAATCAGGCAGATTCTGTTCCAAAAAAATGTATTATAAGCATGCACGACGAAGAAAACTAAAAGAAGAAAGAAAAAAGAAAAGGACCGCATCGTCAGACAGTTTAGTTATATTTATAACACCAACCACGACTGGCACATAAGGCTTATGGAAGGAACATTACGCTGCGTGTAATAAACTACACTGTACAGGTAGAAACAAGAAACAAAGAGGAACAACGCATCGTGCAATACTATGATTGGGATACTATACGCGAACGACCGTATGATTATGCACAGCCATAACCTTTAGGAGCACGGGTTAAACTGGTGGGCACCTATCTATTTGTATGAATAAAGTTAGGTGGCGGTGGTGATGTGGCGTAGATACAGGCGAGTTTAGCCTGGTGATAGAGGCCTGCGGTTGCTCGGCTCGAGCGCCTCTCTATATATTTGCATAATGCACAATCTGCACATGTGTGCACCATAACGCAGCATCACGCTGTTTATCCAATATAATGGTAGTAGAGAAACTTGGGTGAGTTGGTGGAAGTTAATATTTGACAAGCAGCGGCGCTCAAAAGACGAGGACGAAAAAAAACAAACAAACAAGAGGAAAAAAAACAGGATTACAACGCAAGTGCTTACCCTCAACTTTTCTTTCTCCACGTCTATTTAGCGTTGCTGCTAGTCAAATAATGATAGGAACTATAGTTTATTTAAACATCCCGTTAAGACCACCACTAGACAGCATCATAGGCCACGGGTGGGATGATCGAGGTATTTTCTTTTACTATACCTTCTCTGTGAAACCTAAGAAGTGTTCAGGAGAGGCAGCACTTACTAACTACAAATTATCGAAGGTAGTAAACCGCTAGTAAAGAGAAAGTTATGGTGGTAAATTAAGGAATTGCATCTGTTACTTCCATTCTACTAACTTGTTTAATAGAGTAGCAAGCATTGTTGGTGCGGGCATGCACAGCTTTTTATTATTTCATAACTGTTTCTCATATTTGCAATTCTAATGACCTAAATATTACTACTAATCAACCTTCGAAGCAATAATTTCAAGGGCATGTTGTAATGCAAGATTGAATCCATCTAGTAGAAAGAGCATAATGTTCATAATAAATAGCATTGTACAGCGCGTGCGTGTGTGTGTGTGCGTGCGTGCGTGCGTGCGTGTGTGTGTGTGTGCCTGTGTGTGTGTGTGCGTGTGTGTTTGTGCGTGCGTGCGTGCGTGCGTGTGTGTGTGCGCGTGTGTGTGGGGGGAGGGGGAAAGAGACGACGAACTTTTTGGAAGCAACACGTGTTTACTTAACGCTTTCGGCGGGTGGACTAGCCTCCGTCAGAGTAGAGGAACACATGAACAATTCTTAGACAGTTCTAAAAGAACAGAACCCTTAGAGAACCCTAAAAAGGACAGAACCCTTAGAGAGTAAGTCAATGCTTCAAAAACCCCTAGGTCTTTTCGGATATATGTAAACCCGGTTACCTCTGAACTATCAACCGTAAACAACCATAAGTGGCAAGAAGTACTGACTAATGCTTCACTTCAGCTAGTCCGTATTATTTTAAATCACTACGAATCATCGGCAAGCTCACTTTTAAAACAAGAAGATACCTTGATTAACCAACTTGTCCCGCATGAAGTACATTTACTCAATGTTTATGAAGGGAGAAAGGTGAACGCATTAAGCAAAATAAAAAGAGGGAAGCTGTTGCGGGACAATGCTCCGGTAGTAATTTACTCTACCAAACAAAGCTGTTTGGCAAATTTCTGTAGTCCCAATTACTAAAACATTACCGGTGACAACCCACCTGGATACTATCACAGTCAACCTTTCACACGTTGCGCTTCTGTCCAGCCAACGAGGGCTTCGACAAATTGCAATTAATGAAAGACCTAGAAAACTTCTCCCGAAATTTCAGACATGTTTAAGACAAGAAATTTAAGACGTTTAAAATTAAGACATATTTAAGACATTTTCGCACATGTGACTTTTTGTCGTATGTGGCTTGAAGTTTTACGACATGAAGGAACGTTTCTCTGTCGCCTTTGGTTAGGAGTTGCCTTCACCAAGGCATACTCTACATTAATTGGAGTGACCGACAGTGCAGCATGCGAGGTCTGTGGCACCGAAGAAGATATCGACCACCTGCTGGGCCACTCCCCGCGATATACCCCAGAAACACAAGAACTTGCTAACGCTCTCCAAAAACTGGACAGTCGGCCGCTTTCTGCGCAGCTGCTGGAACACCTCCCCCATCGCTTGTCGGCCCATAAAGCGGTGAAGGCGCTTTTGCGCTTCTTGAAGACGACGGGCTTGTGTGAACGTCTGTGACTATTAATACAATTTCTATTAGACGACACGCGTCAGCGAACTCACCGCTAATTTCCTTCTTTCCTTCCCTCCTCTCTCTCCTTGTCTTTTTGTTTTCCCCTTATCCATTCCTCCGGTGTAGGGTAGCCAACCGGACGTTATTCTGGTTGACCTCCCTGCCTTCTGCTTTTCTCTTTCCTCCCACGTTTAACACTTTCATTTGAGATAATTCGAGGTTGCGCTTAGAGCTGCCATGTGCAGACACCACGCCTATGTATGTGTATGTGTACGTCGTTTTGTTTTGACTACGCAGAATCATGGTACCTGAAGGTCATGTTTGTATATATTGTAGCCTGCATATATTGTATATGTTGCGTTGTATATTTATCATTTTGTTCTGCATTCCAATATGCGTGTCACTGATAATGATTTATGATGCGCAGTGTGAGTTGTAGTCAGTTCAGCTAGTGCGCCCTCTGTTTTTGATACGGCGATTTTAAAGCTGTGTATGAATTGTTCATGCGTTACTGCACTCTGACGAAGGCTGGTCAATCAGCCGAAAACGTCAAGTAAACACATCTTGCTTCAACAAAGTTCGCCATCTCTTTGCTGCATATATATATATGCAGGAATTGTATACACACACACATATATATATATATATATATATATATATATATATATATATATATATATATATATATATATATATATATATATATATATATATATATATACGCTGCTTCTTCAAGGACACATTTTCCCTTGTTTCTTCGCCCTCTGTTAATGGCCAATACCCACTATAGGGGTTTGACCATGTTTCGGTATCCCACTCTTCATTTTCCTCCTTTCTTTCTCAAACTCGTGTCATGTGAACTCAAGCGGAAGGTTTGAGTGCGCCCAACTCTGGCTTGCTGCAGCATTGCACCACCGAGCTCAATCAGGTTCACAAATATTTTCTCACGTGACGCAAACTTGTTATTGGCAGAGCGCATTGTTTAAGGCATGCGTATGTAGTACTCTATCAGGATTGTGGGGCACCCGTTCTTACGAACGTCTCTATAGCGCCCGCAACTACTTTGCGAATACGGATCCTGAAGTGCACCAACGAACACTCAATCTATACTCGTCTCAATATCTTGAATCAATTCTTTTCAAGAGCATCCCCAAAGAATACGCACATACAGAAAATCAGGCGGGGCGTAACCGCTCCAGGCAGTAACTCTATAGAACGTTTCCATATTTAATTTTTTATTTATTTTTTCTATACTTTTCTCTATCTCGCCTATCTCATCCCCTTTTCCCTCCCCCAGTACAGGGTAGCCAACCGGAGATAATCTCTGCTTAACCTCCCTGTCTTTCCATTGCCTTTCTTTCTTTCCCTCTCTAGAACGGTTACTATAGATCCGTTCCAACGAGTAGAAATGTTCGTTCATTAATTATATTTGTTTCAGTTAATCAATTTGGCAAAGCCAATTAGAAAGCACACTCCTACCTACCGTTGTCTGAACGAAGAGGAAGAGGGAAAAGGTATATACGTCAGTGCCTGCCGCAAGAAGTATCGCTAACCCGTTAACATTATTAAGCATTCTTTCTTTCGCATGTTTTACGCGATGTTACACTGTGTTGCTCCTGCAAAATGTATTTACGCACCACCGTTTCGCCGTTTCATAGCTGAATTTTTCACAACGACACTCCGCCACAACTCTTGCGCGAGCTTTAAGTCCTGCGTGCTTATACCTCAATGCAAAAGCAATTTCATTTAAATAATATTATTTGATTGGTTGAATCATAAAGTTTATAAAGAGGGGAAAGGGGGAGAAATTGGCCAGAGGAGCATGTCTTCGGCCCAGCATGAACTCCACACTGAGCCAAAATGGAAATGGCAGACAGAGGGGGAAGTCCGGACGAAAGCCTGCATATACTTTCTTTATTCGAATATAGGTCGACCGCTTTAAAAAAAAGTATTACTCAAAATGAGCTGTCAACCTATATCCATGACCAAATAATTTCGACCAAGAATAGCGAACGAAGCTAGCAAAAGTACCGGGGTAACGGAGTTCTTCATCGCACCCGCCGTAAATCCAGTCGGGCGATTATTGAGATTCGCTTTAAGAAATGCTGCATGCCCAACGCACTCGACGGCGTCGATGACGGCATCGTTTGAGGTGCCGAGGGCACCTGCGAAGCATCCATCGAGGACAACTTCCCTGGCAGTTCCGTCGAGGATGCAGTTTGTAGCATTGACTTGCGAGATTTAGTAGCCGAGCTTGCGCTAAGTAAAGGTGCGTCATGTTCACAGTTCCTTGTTTCTCGAAAAAAAAAAAGACAGGGGTCGACCTATATTGTAATTGTTTTCTTTTCTTTCTGCATTTCTTGGTGAGTGCAACACACAGAGGTCAACTTATATTTGTAGTAGACTCACCCTCGAGGAGGAGGAGGAAATAAAGGGAGAACGCAGAGATGATAACCAGAAAGGCGTCTCGATGGCTATACCTACTCTGGGGAACGGGAAAGAGAGAATAGAAAGATAAGATAGAGAGAGGGAGGGAGGGGGAGGAAAGCCGCGCTGAGCTCGAGCACCTGCGGGCCTGAGTGTGCCAAAGACGTTCACGTAGGCCTGTCGCCTTCAAGAAAGACAAAAGTGCCGTCATAGCTTTGTGAACCGACGAGCGATGGCGGCGGTCTTCAAGTAGCACCTGCACAGACAACGGTCAATCGTCCAGTCGTCGCAGTGCGACAGATAATGTTTGCCTTTCCGACTGAAATCGATGGCAATGGCACAATAAATACGCTATAGTCAGTGTGCGCGTAACCTGTGTTCGCATGAATGTAACCTTGTGCCTTGTCCAAAACTCTGTGTGCGCGCAAGATCAGGGTGCATACTGTTGTCCTGTTGTTTTCTGACCTACTGCGCATAAGTGAACGGTGAGAATAGCCCCACCGTGGTCGGGAAATTTCATAAACATGCCACTCAAGAAGGCGACTTTCTACAAATAAATATTCCTTGTTTTTATTTTTCTTGTTTCCTTTTCGTTTTCTTTTAATTTTAGAGCATACCGTATGCGAACGTGCTCTGCATCCCTGGACAACGTGTGCATCACTGCGAAATTTGAGTGTTCTGCAACAGAATGAGCAAGCAAGCGACAACATTCGTTTACTCCTTATATATATATATATATATATATATATATACGTATTTCTTTTTTTGGAGCGATCTCATTCTTTTTTTACCCTTAGACTTATGCACCAATGGTACTTCGTTTACCGCTTTTCGTGTGCGTGCGTACGGGTGTGTGTGCGTCAGTGTCAGTTTCTCAAAAAGCACTTTTCTTTTATTCCTGCGGTTCTTTGCACTCAAAAGCTCCTTTCTAGAGCACATTTATAACGTTCTCACACATCGTAAAAATGTTGTATTGCTCGACAGCTAAGCGTCCTACTGAGAGTGTCCATATAGGATATAAAAAAAATTAATAAAACACTGCACTTTCGTAAACCGAATCTGATGTTTTCTGTATGCCACAATGATGAAAGGAACGGTCAGCATCACCCATTCATGATGTTTGTGCCTCCCGCGAGCATATTTCACAAGTACAGTGATTGTTTAACATATCAATCAAAGCTTCAAGCTACTGATTAAAAATGGCGAGATTTTGTCGACCACTTTTGGTTTGCATGAGACAGTGCGTTCTACGAACTGACCAGATTGCTATTTAATGTCACTGCTCTCGACAGCAGTATAATCAATCGAAAGGAGAAACTCAAGGAAGATACTTTAACTCAGGCAGGAATGCACACATAATTACCATTCCTCAAATAAATAAATAGGAAAAATACACACAATGACAAGTCCAAGCTCCACTCTATACGACAAGCAAATTATCAAATGAATAAACGCATATACGCAATGACCTGAAATGCGCTTATGGTGAGCTGTGCCAGCCTCACTGTCTGAATTTCCTGTATAATTACAACAAGAGGTGTAATCGTTTAACTCAGATAACATCTAAAGGACTTATTATTGACTTTTTTGTTTCAACTTCCTGTTTTCTGCGCAAGTTTCACAGGGTCGGCCATGTGACATCACTATTGGCAAAGTGCTTAAAACAAATATTTCTGATTGGCTCACACGCACGCTGCGCCACGATAAATGCCGACTCACGTGAGCCTTACGACACAACGTGGATGTGTCGAGTGGTCTCCGGAGCAAACATGTGATGCAAGAAACAAACAGACGAGTGATGCAAGAATCGTTCAGATATGAAAAAAATAAAAATAAACCAGGTGGCACCCGTAGGCATATAGCGACTCTATAGCAGTCAAAATCCTGTCTCCGCACTCGAATTTGTAATGGCATGTTCGACCGGTTCTTTCGGAGACCTTACGGAGTGCCATGGTGGACGTGCAAAGCAACACTATAGTTAGATTACACATTCAGAGGATGTTGCAGAGTTATTTCAGCTTTGTTTACACTATATAGGAGCGTTATTGTTGCCTCGGATAAAGATGAGTTAATTTATTAAACAACCATTGAAGCTTTGCAGGACTACTCGGAAACAACCAGTAATATGGCCATAAACCAGTATTTACGACGAGATAAATTTCGGTGTTCTCTAATAAGCATCTATTCGCTTTATACATCTAATTTGCTATCTCACGCCTTCATATATGCAGGTACAGGGGCATAAACTTTGCCAGAAACGAAAGCATGGGAGGCGATCCGGGCAGCGTTCCCAGCTGCTGCGTCGAAACCCGTGCGTTAACGCCTGGTTTAGGGCCTACGTGATTGACCAAGTATGCAGCAAAAGTACGAAGGCGTACGCAGGCAAAAGCGTGTACACATATGCAGGCGTGCCTCTTGCTGCCTACGTGGTCACTAACCTGCCTTATACCCTGTGAAGGCTTACTGCAGTGCCGCTGAGCGCGTCCTGATAACAAGCGAGAGTGTGCATTTGAATACTGTTTGCGAAGATGGTGATCGATGTGATTCGTGTGTTTCGACCTTATACCAATGAGCAGAAGACGTATAAACGAAAGCGCTGCCCCGTACAAGCTGCTGCGGCGCAATTTGCCAGTTCCAGTTTAATTCAGGTTTTATTTTTTTCTACAGCTCTCTCTGCAAGTTGCTGCTGAGGTGAAAGTATAGTTTGGTGCGCCTGAGGTACGCACTGAGTTGGGAAGCTTACGCCATTTATATGTTATATAAAAGGGAAGTGGTGTCTGCTCCATGTTTCGCCGTGTTTCGCCGTGCCCTTGGTCGGCACAGCTATATTTTCTTCAGTGTTCCAAGTGTTTGGCTTGTTCTCTCCCATTCGTATCCACGCATGCAGATAAGACGCACGCGATACCCGTAAACGTTTTCAGCAAGAAACCCGTGACTCTGGAAGCCTGATTTGCGGTCAACATAGTGAGCTGTCAACGTCGCCGCCGAGAGGTTTCTTTCAGTGAAGCAACGTCGCACTTCGCGTGTTAGGCGAAAGCAGTTACCGACCCCACATCTGCTGCAGTACTTAATTTGAGGCTTCCGTCAACTAGCGTTTCGATTTGAATATGGTTTTCTGCACTTTCTTCCGTAACATTTCACTAGTTCTCTGTGAGTGTTCATTAATACTTGAACACTCACACTTGAACATAGGGTACTACTTGAATACTTGAACACTACGGTAAAGCGCGATAGACAGGACAAAGGAAGGCGACACAAACGGTACAGGCGCTACTAACAACTGTGAACTTAGTGAAAATTTTAGCTGCGTGAAGACGATGCGCTCATGCGCCCTAGACACTGTAAAACCAGCTACAAAAATGCAGCCGCAAAGAAACAAGCCTAGACGACAAAAATCGTGAAATGTGATAATTGGAAATCGGGAACTGCGCACAACTGCCACAAGAGGTATAGAAGAAAAAAAGAAAGAAAGAAACAGATGTGGATTAACAGGCTTAGATGTGCCTACCCATGAATCGCGCTTCTTTGTTTGAAAGTGCCACCGAAGCCACGCTCACGCACAAATCGGATCCGTGATTTCTATTAATACCACTTCCAAAAGCTCACGTTCTAATTTCGTCTTTACACAACCGACAACTTCCGCGTTGTTCATACGTGGGCAGCAACTGCAACCTATGCAGTGTAAATCAAGATTCGAGCCTTCTCCTAATTCTGAACACCTAAAGTGCTGTCGCAGCCTGTCGTTCAGGGACTGGCCCATTGGTACCAAGTAAACCCGACCGCAGTGCAAAGGAATGCTGTACACGACACGTGTAGTGCATGGGACATTCTGATACTCGGGTTTCGTCGTGCAGTAGTTCCTTACTTGACCTCCTGTGACGTGTTTGCACGGCTGTGCCTATTTGCATGGAGCAGAAAAGACAAGATCCACCCCGCGCTTTCCTGCGACATTCTTGAAGTTGTGTGAAAACGTATGCACATAAGACATTACCTCGAACAAACTCCTCTTCGGCGGAGTGCCTACAACGTCTTCTGTGGGCTCTTCAAGCAGCTAATTAAGCAGCGTTTCTGTAAAAGCTTGAAGCAGCGGGCACGGGAAACCCGCCTGCTGCAATCTTGCTGGTTAGTGAGCGAAGCATTCCATTATCCTGTGTGGGCAGGACTTCAAAAGAGCCGACCTGAAACATTTATTTAGTGATTCCCTTTTTAACCAGTTTCGAATGTGAGGAATCAAAAGGTAAAACGGCTTTCTTGGGTCCTGGCATGAAAAGTCCAGCAGATGTGGTTACCTTTTATAAAACCCATGCGGAAGTCTAAAAATCGAATTGAATGGGAATGGTGAAGTTCAAATGTGACGTTCAACGAGAAGGTACACTTGCTAAAAACTTCTACCTAACCTTCTACGACAGACATAGCCACCGATGTTAAGAGTGTCGGTGAGTCTAAATTTAAAATTGACAAGAAATTGCCTGTGTATATAAGTACTTTTACTACGCCTAGTTTAGCTGCGTCGAGATGACGCTTGAGTTGATGGCCATAGCTGGCTAGAGGAATTTCAAAGAGGACAGGAGCTATGCAGAGTCTATAGATACGCCCTGCTTCCGAATGCACACGTTGTCTTCGAAAGAAATTAAAGTTGCGTCGAGATAACATCTCAGCAGCTCGAGAAACTGCTCTTTGGACACACCGCATTGGCTTTGAAAGGCAACCGTGCCGGAATGCTCAATGAGTTCGCTCACAGCGGAAGACAACTCGTTGTGTGGAAGAGAATAAAATAGTTCCTCGATGTCGATGGATATAGAGCAGTTTGCCCCTTATGATGTCTAAACTCCCTACTTTTCCCTCTTAGTTTCTCTCTCTCTCTCTCTCTCTCTCTCTCTCTCTCTCTCTCTCTCTCTCTCTCTCTCTCTCTCTCTCTCTCTCTCTCTCTGTGTGTGTGTGATGGCTTGCTGCGGAACATCAGTCACATATTCGGAGCTCCTGACCTTGCAGGGATCCTCTAGTGACAACTTGTTCACCACACAACACATTCGCTTTGAAAGGCATCTGTGCCGAAATGGTCAATGTTTTCGCTCACAGAAAACAACTCGTTGTGTGGAACAGAACAAAATAGTTCCCCGATATCGATGGACATAGAGCTGTTCGCTCCTCTGATGTCTTGCGTCCCTGCCTTTCCCTCTTCGTTTCTCTCTCTCTCTCTCTCTCTCTGATGCCTTGCTGCAGAACATCAGTCACATATTCGGAGCTCCTGACCTTGCAGGGATCCTCTAGTGACAACTTGTTCAGATGCTTTAGCAGGTAGCTGCTCAGGACAGCCTGCCAGCTCCCGGTCTAGGAGAGAGTGGTTCTCAAAGGGCACGGGTTCTTGGTGTTTTCGTCGCGAAAAACACTTTTAGAGCACCTGCCTTGATGTCCTTCGCTTGCTTCTTCAACACATGGAGGTTCATTTGATCAAGGAGAATCAGTGCAGCCGATATGGCCTTGGCTGACTTCAACTTTGTGGGCGCGAAGTTCTTGTTGAAGGCTCCTGTAGCTTTCTTACGAAAGAGGACGTTGGGCAGGACCGTAAAACCTTCCTCTTTGTCTGAAAACACTAGGGCCAGTTCTTGCTCCTGTAATTACCGAACCCCTTCCCGGATAATCGAGTCACAACGAGGTTTCTTGGGTTAGGATCTGAGAAACACATCCAGCCCCTCAAGAGCGCCACTCGACTGGAAACAATTTGGAGGAATAGATATTTGTTTAAAACACATAGGTTTACTTAATTTATCCCTATCTAGCGGTCGTAAATTGTTTGGCTACTCGGTTCGACACAGCAAATCTAAAGTGCGAGAACCGAACAAGCTTAGGGAAATAACATTACAAATTAATTGACTGTGTTTTAGGCAGGCAAAGGCAAAACAAGAGAAAAAAATAGAGGTAAGAAGAAAAAAAACGTAGATGGGAACTAATCACAGCGCGAATTCCCGCGTCTCTGACGAGCGACATATATACCAGGTCTAAAGGAAGGGCGACGTAGCAATTAGCTGGTGGACGCCACCTGTGGTGAAAGCCTGAGACCAATGAAACGGGACATAAAGCACGAGTAGAAGGGAGCACCACATCGCTGTACCATAGATGCTAGAGCTGTGGGGATCAGTTGCACCTTCTGCTCTGTCTGAAGTAGTACGGCCTGTCCTCTTCATTGTAGAAACACGCGCTCTCTGTCTCGACCTCACTGACGTCATCATTATCGCCGTCATTCTTTTTGCTCCTATTCCTTTTCTTTAAGACCCTCTCGCCTTGTTACAATGCTGAATTTCTGACCAGAGGAGCTCGACCAATGTGCGTGTCGTTCTGCCCTGCGTATTTTGTCTAAGCGCTGGTGTTCCAGCTTTCGAACTCTGCTACACCGACAGGCCCAAGCTTCTAGCTTACTGTAGTTTAGCCCATGAGGACCACCTTTCTCCAAACCCTCTCCTCCATCCCTCTCGCGGTGTGAGTGCATGCGTGTCTGCGAGAGAGCGAGGGGCGCATTTTTGTTTCGAAGCTTCGCCATGCTTTGCAAATCGGAACACTCCAGCTCGGTGCCTTGACCCTGTGGCGTTGCGCCGAATTCGTGAGATGGACCGCCGCGAAGCAGGGTCCTGTGTCGCTCGCTAAGTTCGTTTCGTCGCCAAGTGTTCGCACAACTCCTCGTCGGGCAGGAGGCGGTCGCTCTGTGCAAGAGGGAGTTGCTGAAGGGACCGGCGGCTGCTGACTGTTGCCGCAGGGTCGAGCATCGACGGCGCGGTAGCGCAAGCAAGCACGGTGGCGCAAACAGGATGCGGTCAGGCGGAAAACGCACCCACCACGCAGCGTCCAACTTTTCTGTTGCGTGTGGAGAGCACTGCTACTTCTGACGCCGCAAAGACGAACCGCTGAAGAAGAGCTGGGGCTGACGCGTGCGTGTATGTGTCAGTGACGTTGCCGACCGCCCAGTAAGAGAAAAAAAAGGAGAAAGCTTGGAAAGTGATGTAGCACCGGATGGACGCCAAAACACCGAAGCGAGTGAAGAAGGAAAATATATAAGCTACTGTGCTTAAGCAAGTAACGCGAAGGCAATTAGTGAAGTCCCATGCCGCGCCAGCTTCGTGTAAACCGGTCCATGCATGCACAAGCTGAAGCCTTACTTCTGTCGACTCTCTCTCTCTCTCTCTCACTCTCTCGACCTCCTCACTCTTTTTCGAAGAAGTAAAGAGAGAAACAAAGAAATGCACTCTAAGTAGTGAATAATTGATGGATTGGTTGAGGGAGTACTTCCCAACAGCACACAAGCGCTATGCGAGACGCGGTGGTGAAGGGCTCTGTAGTAATACTGGCCACCTGATGTATTCCGCCGGGATGGGATTGCACCCGCCGAGGCTCGGAATTGCACCCGTGTCCTGAGAGGCTGTGGCGTTCAACAAGCAACGTTGCGCGAAATACAAATTTAGCGACGACAACAAAAATTAATTTTATGCATTATGCGGTCGGTCCACTGTTAAAGGGAAATCTGTTTTGTGTGGCTTTTACTATGCCGGATCTCTACATAGCTGCCACTGTCCTTCCGAAGTTATGTAAGTGCACGGCAGCGGGGTGCATAAAAAGGTTTCGCCACCACCAACCACAGGTTATCTCCTGCAAAAATAGTACGATGTCACGCCTTCCAGGTAGCACGTTGTGATGAAGATCGAGGTTATTGCTCGAATCGTAACGGGCACAGTCGATGATTCATATCGTAAACCCGGACGTATATGACATCATGCCCCAAGTTTATTCCCCATCAATATGTCACGTGCTGCGTACTTGAACTGACTACAGCCTTGTGTCCCCTGCACTGTGAATAAAAAATCCGTGTATGGGTAATGGTGTCGGGTTGTAGGCCCACCACCCCTGTATACGGGCCTCGATATGTCAATTAAATTTTCAGTTGTTCAGTGACACGTTGCGCGTTGGTGTGTCCGCTGTCACCATGACGCCATGAAAATAACGAAACACTCTTCCTCGCCTAAAGAGCTGACAAACAAGGAAGGAGAGAAAATCTGAAGTGCCCATGAAGTGCCAGTTGGTAACGACCCAAACTCCCGGGACGAAAACCTGTCTTGTGTTGTCTTTGCTCACCCGTGTTTCAAATGGTGCCGTAGGCGATATTCAGCGATAATGCTATTTATTTATTTATTTATTTATTTGAATGTAAGGAATGCGCTGACGGGCGGTATCATCGCCAACTGTTCTTCGTTTATTAGTGGAAAATGAAAGTGCAAGTGTACCAGGGTGTCACAAGTATTATTTCAGTGCCGTAGAAGGGGGGCCCAATTCCAATTCACAGTCAACTTCACTCACATTTACGGAATAACGCCAAAAAACATTATGATTCAAAGGATGAATAATACCCAGCACGCGCAAGCACACACACACGCACACCATACAAACAGAAAGAGGAGAAAAAAAAGAACGACAGGCATTACCCTGGAGGAGGTAGTGGCCACGTGCTTGTGTGCATGTGTGCATGCGCGTGCTTCTTTCTCTCCCTCTCTCGCAAAGTGGTGTTGGAGCAAGTTCCAAGGGTCAAACAGGATGAACGCATAGATGATGCAAAGAAAGGGAGGCAAGGGAAGAAGAGCAAGGGAGATATGAAGCTTGTTCTGTGTGTAATGTTTTCTACAGTTTTACTTGGATACGGATGCACCTCCCGCCTGGATTATCACGACGTGAACAGACCATGCTCTACCGTCTGTGGCTAGACGTTGCCTTTACAAACTCACATGCTTTCCTCATAGGAATGGCCAACAGCCCCATGTGCGACACACGTAACATCGACGAGACGCTAGCACACATTATCTGTGTCTGCCCGCGGTACAGTGCTGAGAGACAAGTGATGGGCAGAGTACTGGACCAGTTGGACAATCGTCCACTTTCAGAACTGAAAGCTTCAGGCCAATGCTCCGAAAGAACATCCGCGTTGAAGGCCTTACTCGCGCTATTAAGGTTCTTGCGGTCCACGGGGCTTCATGACAGACTCTAAGAATGCCACCCCCTACCGCTCTGTAGTGTACGCGCTTTGTTCGTGCTTGTCTCCCTTTCTTTCTATCTCCCCTTTCCACTCTGTTTCTCTTTTTGTCCCCCTTTAATCTGATGACTGTATCGCGGCCAATCGCAATCGTCTAATCGGCTGCAACACCCGGCCCATGATATTGCATCGTTTTGCATCACTCCCCCCTCTAATGCACTGCCACCTCCGATGGTATGAAATATGTGACAGGATAGCAACCTGGAAATCTTAGGTCGGCGTCATCCTTCGGTAGCATTTGACGTCGGCCCTTTTCATTATTAGTTCGGGATGTCAGGTAGTGGTAGGGGGTCCTTTTGTGGAACTGTCAGCAGTCGGTGTCATCGCTGCGTTGACTTCCGGGTAGGCGCTGATGATGGGTGGGGTTGCCTCGTGGAACACGTCTAATTAATGTCCTTGGTCGTGTTGAGACCTAACAGTGCTCAGATGTGCGGAACAAAGAATACGAAGAATGAAGTCGGATTGCGCCTCATAAAACTGCGACAGAAGAGTACAAACGTCGCGGTCATTCACTATACTCGCTAAAATGGTTTCTGGCATGGTTTCCGCTATGAAACGCCGAGCGTGAGCTTTCTAGTTAAGTGTTTAGCCCCTTGTCTTTCCGTGAAACCCGCTCGCGGCAAATGAGCGTTTGTGAATTCGGAGCAAAAGCGGAGGCTTCCAGTTCCGAAACGCCAACTTACCGCGATTGTTTTTTCACAGAGGTACGATTTCATAAGAAGACCGGAAAATAGATACAGGAAGAAAAAAGAAGAACGCGGTGATTTGTTAACCAGACTTTGTTCAGCTGGCAAGAATGCATGTGGGGAGAGAAACGGGAGAGGAAAAGAGAGAAAGTAGTGACAAGAGTTCGAAAGCGTTGAGGGGAAGCTTCAGCTCGATGCCAACACCGCTCTCCTTATTCAAGTAGATGTAAAACGCAGAAATGCGTTTGTGACACAACCACCAGACCGATATGAATGAAATGTGTTGGACTGCAGAGGGAAAGTTGAATTCTAGTGGCTCTAGGAAGCAGAATTTTGATTTAGGATCTGAAATATTGTTTTACTAATATTCTCAGAAATCTGGTAACCTTAAAACAAATGAAATCACGAAGTATACAATTTCATCACTCTACACCAAAGCCGATATCGCTGTTGTACAAACTGAATGTGTTAGAATTTCTAAAGAAAAAAAAACATTATATGTAAATTTACAGCTTATGTGAGATTGTCAAAATGGTTAAGAGGATATTGCAAAAGTCTCATTCACAAATTAGTGGTATACTCGATATTTCAAGGCGGTGGACAATGCATCAATTTTGTACGCTTTAGACGTATTATTACATGCAGTTCACAGAACTGTCATACTGTTCTTTTTATTACTGGGTTACGGGGTTGCAAAATTGATAGTTGAGATTCCTGAATTTTTGGAAATATTAACCTAAAAGAAAACCGACTGACTAATCAGAAAATTTTGTTGCTACAGTCGCTAGAGTTGAACATTTCTTTTTCTTGTAGACGCCACAAACCTAATAAAGATCGGTGTAGCGGTTGCTGAGAAAAAAAAAACGTTTTCTCCGCTCTCGTTCACATAGGAGCTCCCAAATTAAAGCTTCGGGACTGTTAAGTCCACTACATAGAACACAGCGCGTCCGTGTACAGTGGAGCACTCAAACGGGGCCGCTCGCCTTACAAGTACTGCCACCGGGAACTGAACCCTCGACCTCGTGCTCAACAGTGCAATGCCACCGCCACTGCGCACTACAGTTCAGCATGTTGTGCAATGTGTTCAATGGGGCTGTTTGGTTCATCTTTAGAATAAAAACAGGAAAGGCGCAACACAGGACGAGCTCTTTACTCGTTCGTCCTGTGTTGCGCTGTTCCTGTTGTATTTTTCTACAGATGTTGCGCAATGTTTTCCGCGCTACAAATTGGTCGACCAGCAGTGATGGTATACAGCAGCAACGGCCGACCATCGCCAACATCGCAAAAGCAACGCGCTGTGCATACGTGCGCGCGTCTCGTGCCTTTGCCGCAGGCACGCGACGGAGGCCACACGCGGAGGATGAGCGGCAGACCGCGCGCGCGCCCAGCGTGTACGCACACACACACACACACACACACACACACACACACACACACACACACACACACACACACACACACACAACACAGCGCGCGCGCCTCTCTCGTATACTCCCGGCGACTCTCCAGGTAAACAGCGAGCGGCTCCTCGCGTGCACGGGCATGTACGAACGATCATAACGTGCGTGTAGCGCGCGGACGGGTGCCCGGCGGCGCGCGCCGTAGGAGGAACACGCGCATTAAAGCGACGGCGGCGGTGCTGCGTCTTCCGCCGGCAGAGAGAAGACGAGCGGCGAGCACACAATCAACGATCAAGACGCGCGGGCTTTTCCGCGTGTGCCTTTGACGCGCGTCAGCGATTGCATAATATCTGAATTGCAATCGCTTCGGGAACGATGGCCGGGTAGGCCTGCGTGCTCTGTTGTGCCTTCCGGAGGCACAACAGAGCATCGTGAAACTTCTAGACCAGTTTTCCTCGTCGGACGGCAATTGGTGAAGCGCTGGCAGTTTCTAAATAAACAAAGTTCATCCTATTCTTATCCTGTCGTATTTTGTCATACCCGATCCTTTATGACTGTCGGCTATGACATAATACGGCAGGATTAGATAGGATAAACTTTCTTTATTTAGAAACCGCAAGCGCTTCATGCCCGCGCATACAAGCAAAATTGCCGCGCGCTAATTGCCGTCCGAAGAGCACAACTAGACTGGAAGTACCACGACTTCCGTGTTCTCCCATCACTCTCTCTCTCTCTCTCTCTCTCTCTCTCTCTCTTACAAATATTGGGTCTGTGCAACTTGGCATGTGCCACACAGTATGAGCCCATTTCTGGCCAATCATGTAGAATGAACGTTCCATTGAGTCCCAAAGGGTGCGAAGTCTTAAGTGTATTTGGATGTACAGGTGTTCCTCACTTCCCTGCGTCTACGCCTCTCATCAATATTTCCCTCTCGACAAGACAGAAAGAAAACGATGCATAGAAAGGCAGGGACGTTAACCAGACGTAGTTCCAGTTGGGTACGCTGCACGGGGGGAAGAGTTAAGGGTGATAAAAAGAGAAACAGAGTGGAATGAGGAGATAGAGAGAGAGAAAGAGAGACTAGCACAAACAAACCGCGGACACTATAGAGCGTTAGGGGACGGCGTTCTTAAAGTCGTGAAGGCCCGTAGACCGCAGGAAACTTAGTAACGCGAGTGAGGCCTTCAGCGCGGATGTTCTTTGGGGGCATTGACCTAAAGCTTTTAGTTCTGATAGTGGACGAATGTCGAACTGGTTCAGCTTCTTCATGCAATATCCCCTGAAAGGTATCCCAGTGCGGACTGCCCTGGCTGTAGACTAACGGCAACATTATACCATGTGTTGCGGGAGTGCGAAGCCATCGTCTCCTCCTTCAGCGAGGATAGATGGGCTGCGCTCTTGGGCAGTCCCGAACTCAACGACTAAGCCCTGGCCATCCAGAGTGCCCGCGATCGGGCCGTCAAGCTCGGCTTGGCGGTCCCTACGTGGGACTAGCCGGGTGGCGCAGGGTCTCCCCTGCGTCTTCTCTGGACCCATTAAAGTTATTTCACTCACTCACTCACTCACTCACTCACTCACTCACTCACTCACTCACTCACTCACTCACTCACTCACTCACTCACTCACTCACTCACTCGACAAGCATTATACATTGCCTCCATCATCGAGACGCAGACAGAAACCAGGTGTACAGGTGATGTGGCTGTGCTAGTTTTATCCGCTACTGCTGCTAAATAGTGGACTCAAACAATCTTCGCGTCATTTAAATTCCAACATTGTATTGAATCTGGGTTTTTTTTTTTCTTGCGCTTTTTCTTTATGTCGTGTCCTATTCTTGTTTTCTCTCGGCCTTCTGCGTTATTTAATTTTCCTACCCTTCCGGATCCCGTTTTTTTACAGCCTGTAAGTCGTATTCCCAATATACCGTTATTGTTAATTTCCCCTGTCCCGCTTTGCTGTGCTATCAGTGTGAAGCTTAGAAGGTTGGGCTGCGTCGCCATTCCTTTGTTTTCTTGGGTAGGCTGCTTTGTTGAGGGCACAAGAAAGTCAACGGCGCGTCTCTTAGTTACTGCACGGGCTCCCCCAATTCCGCCCCAGGGCTAACAAGCGCGACGGCGTTCTCCACTCGTTGAGGTAACTCGCGTATGTATCTTATCACTTTGCACTAATCGATAATTTTTTTTTTTTTTGCCATGACATGCTTCTCATGGTAGCGACCTTCTCTTTCTGCGTCGTGCCAAGAAACTCCAGCTCCCGTCACGTGCCGGCATTGCTCAGCTGTTCTCTCAACGCATATTCCAAAATCGTGCGCCCCACATGTTTACTACGAGTGGGTTTCCAGCTGATCGCGCGATGAGATATGTCCTCGGAATGCAAACGCTAGCCCAGAAGAGTGCATAGCGGATTCGATGATTCTTTCTTTCTTCGTGGCAACGCCACAGCACTAAATATAAGGTTACTTGCGCTACGCCGGCACGGCGCCCCGTGCCCAATCTCGCACTCGATAGCGTACATAGAACTCAAAAATTCATTAATATCAAAACATTCAACTAGTGTATTACGGGGAAAATGTTTTTTTATTTATATTTTCAGTGCTGTAGCAATGTGCCAGACAACGTACGAGTACTTTTCTGACGTGGCTGCTTCTGCGAGCAGTGTGCGTTCAAAACCAGCCGCTATACTTCGCAATCAATAGCGGACTGTAAAGGAGACTAGTGCATCAAGGTACCGTTTTCTTTCCTTCTTACTTTCTTAGGGCAATCGAGAAGTAAGTGCAGCCGCTGGAGTGAATCATTACTGAATGCGCTGGTCTGTGCGCTGCGCAAACAAGAAAAAGAAAGAAAGAAAAGAAATGGTAGGCATGCAACCATAGAAAATTCGTATCAGTTTGAACTAAGGTAGAGACTCTGTACACAAGACTCTCGAGGCGAATGACTTTTTAACGACCCTGTGCCTGCACCGATTCGTATCAACTCGATCCTCAAACATTGCCGTTTGCCAGAGATGAAGGCGGGCGGATCACAGCGGCGAAGAACGTGTAGACGCTCTGGGTTCCATTCCGAGAAACCATAAAGCGCGTGTGAACACCATTATCGAAACAAGCGACCATTGGCCCACACTCACGCGCGCGTGTGTGTGCCACTTCGATTGATTCGATCAGCCGGCACAGAACACGGGCGTCGTCTGAAAGCGATGACCAGCTTGGCTTTCTCTCGTCCCTTTCGAAGAACGGCGCTCTTGGCCAACAGACAGCCCGCGATGTCGTAATCCGACCTCCCCGAGGCTGGCTTGGATCACTCGACGACGCAGTGAACAGTAAGGTTTCTGGCAAGTTTGACAGCAGCCGCAAAACCACGCTTTCTTGACCTCCTACAAAAGAAACTGTCTATCAAAGTGTGGTGTAGGGTGCAACGCCCGAGTCTTTCGGTCAAGCTGACGTTCGTAAAAACTTCGTATTGATATTAAATGGCAGGTGAAATGAAATAAATATAGAAATATAGAAGGAAGGTAAAAATAGCTGAAATGTCTTTCTTTCTTTAGTCCTTAAAATAGTTTCATAACAGTGTCAGAGGTATTATAATGCACTCATTTACCAAGAGCGAAATGGTGTTTGACATATTGTTCAGCCATTCCTTCGGCTGTGAACACATATGCTGCGACAGCAGCGATCCTCCTGCAGCGAAGACTACAATTTCGTTTTTTTTTTGCCACTTTTTCGTTAAATAACTGAGCTCATCCAGCAAAAAGCCAGCGGTGATAGGGTTGTTGGTCGGGGCGTGGTCGAAGAAAGATATTTATGTATTTAAAATAAGTTGTCGATCGCCTTCCTCGCTCTTGTGCGGATATTTATACCGTTCATATCTTCTCTTCTCCTCATCTTCTGTTCCCTTTCCACATTTTCCCAGTGCAGAGTAGCCACCCAGACAGCATTCACCCCGGCGATTGGCACAGGTCGCGCCACCTGCCTCAACTGGCTAGGGTGCCTCAACGCGCCTTTCCTCCTCCCCTCCTCCCGCCCTACATGCGGTGCGAGGAAAACATCGAGGCAACTTAGAACCCCTTAAACTTCGTAAAGTAGCGACACTCTCCTCCTCCGCCTTCACACTTCCTCGTTTCTCCTCTCTTTCACGCTCCCTCCTCGACCAACGTGCGCTCCCCTCCACTCCGTAGACGCTTCTGGAGCGAAAATGGTGCTGAAGCAGGGCGCGAGGGCCCACGTGATGCTATTAGGCCAATAGCGACGCGGCATCGGCCTCGGCCAGAGCGCGAGAGGAGGAGGTGGTATTCTTCAAAGTGAGGTGCTACTTTACGAAGTTTAAGGGGCTTTAAGGTAGCTATACATGTGGCCACCAAGGAGCGACTCGCGGAGACTGATGTTCGCGCAGGATAGCGCGACATGCTCGCCGCCACCACACCGAAACACCTCGCCGTTGGTGACACGTTCACCATTTCTCGCACCGCCGTCGCCACGTAAAAACAAGCGCCGCCGATTGGTTCAACAGCGTTGCGACTGCAGTAGCGCGACTGAAAAAAAAAAAATTATCAGCGAGTGACTGAACCAGAAAAGTCGCCTTTCCGCCAAAGCGACCATTTGCGACCAACGTCGTTGCGTGATCTCAGGAAGACGCCGTTGTGAATGGTGCCTTAATCTGGCTAACCTCTCTCGCTTTAATCCCTTACTTTCGCTAGTTCACAAAGCTTGTTTAAGGGTCGTTATTTAAATCCGCAATGCCGCAACAGCGACATCCAGATTACATCTGAGAATTCCGCACTTACTAGAATTAATTATGTTAACAAATGATTATTTGACTCATTCATTGAACTACGAAAGTTGAGCATAACGCTTTTATTATATTCTTCCAAAGAACCAAGAATTTTAACGGGGCTCCAGCGCCGACGACGGCGCCTTGAACAACAAAAGTAATAAAAACGTAATAACGGGCTCCAGTTTTTTTGATGGCATAGACAGACGTTCTAAGCACTGTTGCAATAAAATATTAATTGTATTTTCTAGAGCAATATTTTTTCCTTGAGCCGGCCTCCTCGTTTTGCATAAAAAAAACACCTTTACTTGGTCAGTGACCGAAGTTTATATTCATCAAACCTTAACTTAATTGCAGCGTCTATATACATTACCAAGTTCAGTGAGGAGGTGGCAGTAGAAATGTGCCTAAATAACATATAATCCAGGTTAAAACTGTTATAATGTGCTTAAGGAATGAAACAAGAAAAACCCAGAGCTATATGTACGAAGAACTATCCAGCTTCCCGGCGCCTACCAATAATATATTCAGCATGATTTCGCAACAAATACGTGATGTGCATCAACTTGGGTCTAGCATGGCAATATTCATGTTTCGCCGCACTTTCATGTTTCAGTGGGCTCCATGCTACAGTTATATCGAGCACTTTTTATCGGATTGCTACGCTATAGTTCTCCCGTGCTTGCTAAAACATGCAAGTCAAATCTTCGAGAACTACAGAGCGTGCAAGCACGGGCACTACGTGTTTGCCTAGGACTTCCGCGGAGCGCCTCAACAGCAGGAACCATTATAATGGCTCGAGACCATCCGATCACGACTTACATTAGCATCGACACGCTTAGGGCCCATGTTCGTCATGTTTCACGCATGCAATCAAGCTCTCTTGCCTGCCTGCCAGAACGACGACCACAGGCGTCCTTCTCCAACGAGGTCAGCATCCATCGTGCCTGTCTACCATCGGGCTTCACACTCTCAGCACGTTCAACCTCAGCTTTGTGGTGTTTAAAACAACCTCAAATGCGTCTCACGGTTCCAGGGATAAGAAAGAAGACCAACCTGCCTACCTTGGCCCTGAAGCAAGCAGCTCCGGATTGTTTGAACACTTTCTATTTTGACCGAGTCCACATATATACGGATGGCTCTTCCACTCAGACCAGCTCCACTGGCGCAGTGGTTATACCATCACGATCAATTAGCGTCCGATACAAGATTTCTCACATGACAACATCGACCGGATCGGAGCTTGTTGCCCTCCGAGGTGCCGTTGATTACATTAACAACCAACCCGCTAATCGGTGGGCAATATTCTGCGATTCGAAGGCGGCCTTACAATGTCTTCTGTTATCTCTTCGTCGCGGGTCGTGTGAACAACTAGTGTCCGGGATACGAGAAATGCACCATCGTATGATAGCGAAAGGACACGACGTCGTGTTTCAGTGGCTGCCTGGCCATTGCGGTATCTCCGGCAACGACCTCGCTGACGAAGCTGCTAGGAAATCACACGAAGGAGCAACCCTTGTTTCTGTACCTTTATCGCGGACCGATGCAGCCCAACACCTAAGCAAGGTAGCACACCGTATGACATTAGAGAAGTTGCACACACCTGAATTCACCCAAGAACGATTGCATTCCCTCGACCTCTCTATGCAACTGCGGCTGTTACCAGGGCTTCTGCGAAATGAGGAAACAATGCTGTGCCGCTTACGATTGGGCGTTGCACTCACTAATGCATATACGTTTTTGATTGGAATGACTGATAGCGCCGACTGTAATGCCTGCGGTGCCGAGGAAACTATAGAACATCTACTGTGCTACTGCCCATCTTTTAAAAACGAAAGACATGTCCTCTGCACAGCTCTCAATCAGCTAGATGGAACACTGTTCACCTTGAAGAAGATCTTGGGACCATGGCCTCGCATATCGCAGCTACAAAAGGCCACAAAAGCTCTGCTGCGATATTTGAAGGCTACTGGATTGAATCAGCGTCTGTGATCTGGACTGAGTGACCGAACGATATACCCAGTAGACTTTCTTTTCTTCTTTTAATCTTTCCGTCCTCTTTTCCCTTTCCCCAGTGTAAGGTAGCCAACCGGGCTCAGTCCTGGTTAACCTCCCTATCTTTCTTTATCATTTGCTCTCTCTCTCTCTTCATGTTATCAATTATGGTGTTGCGTTAGATAATTAAATGAAAATTTAATTGGCCCAACGCAGGCAGTAAGAATTAAGTACAAGACACAACTAAACGGATAGCTTAACTCGCAACCTGTTCTTTCTTTTTTTTTTCGCTAGGTGGTCGTAAGTGGCGAAATATATTATGCCGACTTAGAGCATGATTGCTTAATTTTCTCAGAGCAGTAGATTCGTGTCGTCTTGGGGCCACGCGAGCGCCACGGAAGCAAGGTAATTGCACAAAAAGTCTTTTCAAACACAGAGGCAAGTCGGACAGCGCCTACGGCCGTTTCATCTGCAGACCCGAACGGAGAACCGAGTTCTGTATACGTAGCGTCTATTGTATACATCGACGGGATATTACATTGGTTGTGCTAATTCGCTCAAAGAGAACGACCCCGCCGCGACAACGTCACCGTGCCTTGGTTTTGAAACAAAGTTAATTTTTAAAGCACGAAAGCTCGATATCGCAGTAAGTTTTACGGACCTGTGTCTTATAATAGAAGCGAAACCTGCCGCTTCACATTCACCGTCTGCAAGGACATTTGACTTAACTTAGAGCGCGTACGCTTTTCTTTCTTTCTTTCTTTCTTTCTTTCTTTCTTTCTTTCTTTCTTTCTTTCTTTCTTTCTTTCTTTCTTTCTTTTTTTCTTCCTTCTTTTCCTTCTTTCTTTCTTCCTTTCTTTCTTTCTTTCTTTCTTTCTTTCTTTCTTTCTTTCTTTCTTTTTCTTTCTTTTTCTTGGCAGTGTTTTCAAATGCGTTAACCAAGCAACAGCACCTATAGGGCCCAGCGGCGTCTCGTGATGTTTCGGAGACGCTCTTCGGAGAATACGGGCTAACTTGTCGTTTGCTTGAGCGAATTTAGGGTTCCATATAGATCGGCACCCACAATCAGCAACAACAAAAAATAAAGAGAGGAATGACGCAGCCCTTGCTTTCATTTTTCCACTGCTCGCAGTCAATCGATAATTTCTGCATGTAGACAGAGCCAACAAGCGTCCGCCACACGAAATGGAAACGAGCCGAGCGAAGCCCGCCTGGGTCTAAAGCGGAACCGCGGGACCGTTGTGTACCAAGCCTGCAGTGTCCATCTTCCAGTTTCGACGGACCAGATTGCTGCCGCTGCTTCTACGGCCAAGGGACCGGGCCGTTCTCCACCAATTAGGCGAAGTCGCTGGAGCAGCGCGCCCCTCGAACGATATGGCTGTTGCGAGAAAATTGATGGCTGCCCTTCTAAGCTTATATAAATGGATGGCCCAGGCGTGCGCGTCTTACTTGAGAAACCGAAGGAGCGGGTGAGAGAGCGGGCGGCCGTTCCTGAGTCCTGAGGATCGTTAACAGCCGTTGTAACTGGCGTTGTGGTTTTTCTTCTCCAGCCTGCTGTCTTTCGTCGTTTTGAAGCCGTCCAGTACTGGAGAGTGAGTATGATTATTTTAGCAACCGGTGAAATGACCTGCTGCCCAGTTACGGTAAAAAGCTTTTTATTTATTTATTTATTTATTTATTTATTTATTTATTTATTACTCGCCCCCCTCTCTCTCTGCTGCAGTCACTTGCCGCTTGTTACATCGCTTTCACACACACACACGCACACACACACGCACGCACACACACACACACACACACACACACACACACACACACACACACACACACACACACACGCACACACACACACACACGCACACACACACACACACACACGTACACACAACAAACACGCACAAACAGAAACAACACACGCGTGTGCACATGCAGCACACACACGCATACACACAATACGCACACTCAACACACACAGACAACACACGCACGCATGAGACATACACACACGTCTTGCTCACCATCGGCCTGACTAACCGTTCAACTCACCACATGCGCTGGCGCCATTTCTTCCGCGCACTCGGTATTTTACCACCGGCGCCGTCTTTGACAAAAGAACAGCCCCGTGGCTCCCGTTCAGCTTGGCCGAAGCATCGGCAGAGCTCGACTGCAGGCGCCAATATTTCCACTCTAACGAGCGTACGATTGCTCAACGCACACAGGCTGTGTTCTTGTTAGAAAACCACGAAGTGCAGGGAGCGTTAAAGGGAAAGCGCGAAAAATAAAATAAAGTGAAATGAAAAAGAACGCGAAATTAACTTGACCTTTGGGGATCACCTAAAAGGCACACCTAGAGCAATTTATATTTCCACGTGCGCCAAAAATCGTTTTCTTAAAGTGTTTCCGTCGCTGTCGAAGAACAGCGTTTCCCACTCGCTGCTGGTTACGCAAAACTGTCTAGTTGTCATCGTTCTTCTTTCTTATTGCGCTAACGCAACAATTCCACGAAGTCATGCGTATGGTGTCCGCAGTGCCTATCTAAGCGTAAAGCACCGCTCTTCGAGCGAAACTTTGTGGCTGAGCTGTCGAAATGGAAATGGGAGAACATTGTCTTCTCGCTCAGACATTCGCGCCGACGGAGTACAAAGCCCCAACTTTTCCATCAGAGACTATGCCTGGGACTTAGCCGGCACGACGGTTACCTTCATTCGCAGAAAAGGGTTGGCTTGTCATATGCGGAGTGTTCCAGCACACTTTAGTCAACGTTATAAAATATGTCACAGCACTCTAAGAGGACGCTACCAATTGCACGTTTTTGGTTTTTGCATAGATCAAATCTGAATATTCTTGTAGTCTTCTTAATTGCGTAAGTAGTCCAGATTAATTAACCAGCTTCGCAAGTATTTACTTTCGGACAAAACTTCTAATGAGAAAGTTGTAGACTGTTTCAGGAAACAGCTAATTCTGTTGCTACTAGATTCCTACTTGTTATGTAATCATTTTTTCTGAGTCGTAATGAAAGAATGACAGTGACATATGAAAAAAAAAAACTGAAAATGAGCAGCTTAGGGCGCAGAACAAAAATTAATAGGCAGTAAGTTGGAAGTTCGAAGCTTCCAAATTAGATGTGTCCTCAAGATCTCTACCACTTTCTCACTAATGTTTGCCCTAAAGTTCATACTTGTGAAGTTGGTTAATTAATTTCGACTAATTATGCAATTAAGCAGTATACAAGGATTAGTGAGACTTGCTGCACACAATAGGCAACAACATGCATTCGGTCGCCGTCGTCCTAGAGTGTTTCCACATCCCTACATTTTGACTTGAGTTAGCAGGAACACGAGGTATATCGGACACTCCGCTAACAATGCTATGTTAGCGAGAGAGAGAGAGGGAGCTTTAATGAGAACCAGCAGTTTAGTCGGCTGGGCCTAGGCCTCCCACGATGGGACGTCGAGGTCTTGCCTCTTCGTCGCTTCGTAGGCCTGCTGGGTCGCCAAGATTTGGTCGTCGAGATGGGAGCTGCTCAAGGCGGCGTGCCATCTCGACAAGAGGGTCACGGGATTAAGGTCTGGGTATTGATGTTTGCACTCCCATGGCATGTGAGGGAGTGTTATTGATTGAATTTTACAGATCTCACAAGCCACAGCTCTTAAGGTATTTTTTTTTCTGCTACGGGAAGCGCGGTCCGGTGAAAATATGAATGGAAGTCTGTTTATTGAGAAATTTCTGCGTCTACACTTGTGATCAAAATCTGACTCGCAGAAGTGTCATGTAACCAAAGATTTTGGCTGTAGTAGCGGAAGGAGAGGAGTTAGGGACGATTCAAAGACAAGACGACTCTGTTTTACAGCTCATCACACTCATTGTGCGTCACGCAGGCACGGGTAAATACGAATCTAAACACGCGACTTGCATACCGTACCTTTAAATTCACGTCATTTTCGCGTTAAATGAAAGATTATACAGTACGGGACCGTTTCCTAGCACGAAGACTAAACTAAACACGCGTCCGGAAGTCGCACTTCAATTCGAACTACTGCCGTAATCATTGTTCGAATATTGGTTATGTGAACGCCACGTCGCTGCAGACGTCCCGTATGCCTTCTCCGTCTGGGCATGCGCACATGCGTTCACCCGTATTCTTTGTTTCAAGCACTTCGAACACCGTGTTCAAATTTAACAATTTTATGGCATTGATGCCCACTGTGCTAAACGCTAAGATGTGGGCAGTTGAGCCTCTGTTTTACTTTGAGCTGTGCAGCGATTAGAAACGGCACAAACAGCAAACTGCAATGGATGTAACGACATGCATAGATGGCGCATGAATCTCAGCCAGTTGGTACATTACCACAGAAAACTGTAAGCCGTATCGCAGAACACGAGACAATAAGATGCAGTGGTATGTACAGCACTTTTGTATTGTATCTCCTGCTCTACGATTTTTCTGGCAGTTTATCCCCGATATAGACAGTCATGGTCTAAGCACCTCTACACGAATCAACGCTATACGCTTATTTCCATCCATCCTAAGCAGTTCTTAAAAGTAATACTTGCTTTACTGCCCAAAATACGTCATTCTAGTGAGGCTCATTGCAAACACAACTGCTAAGAGCAATCATGTTATTCGAAGGAACACTCGTCGCATTGCACAAGACTTCCTATGCTTCCCTTAAATCCCATTGTTTCTACGCTGGCTCGGCGCTGCGTTGCAAAAGACATCTTCCCGTGTTCGAAAGCGCCGGCACTTCAAAATTTCAATTAGACGCAGACAAGAAGGCAGTTAGTCGGCGAGCAAACAAATCCACACGCCGCTCGGCAGGAAGGAGAAGTTAAGAACCCGCAAAGCGTGCCAGCAAATCGTTAATGAAGAGGACTAATCACACACACAAAAAAAGAAAGAAAAACGAACTCTAGAGACTCGGCAGTCTCGACAACGCGCACTCATCCGAGACTGAAAAAAATGTTTGCAGAAGGACGAAGGGACCCAGGCTTTTTAAAGTGTGCACACACCGTAGTACAGCCCAGCACGTGTAATAAGCCACAGGGATGTCAAACAACGTGCGCTCTTAAGTGCGTGCAGATTTAGCCGGACATTCGGGAACCCGGATGGAACGAAATCCCCCGTTGACATGACAACGAAATGTTTATGAAGTCGGGAAAGCGCGTACTGCGAATATCTCCCGCGGCGGCCGGTAAGCTGTGCTACACTTTTTTTTTAATACTTGTACTTGTACTCCTCTAAAGTAATACCATGCAGCCTTTACGAGGTTCAGGGTTTCCGCCACACCTCTGAGAGGCTGTATACTCGCAGTATATACTATATTCGCCCTTGTAGATACCTCACTTCGTGATTGGCCAGTGCCAATGAAATGAACAATCATGATGACCACCGTACGATGACTACCGTACCACCTACAGGTCACGGTATGGTCAACTTTTATACAAATAAAATTATGCTGGCGTCGTAAGGTACTCTCATCAGCCGTTGGGCGCTATTATCGGCAAGCTTTCGCAGACGCATGGCATTGCAGAAAAGCCGTAACTGCATCCAGTTGTAAAATAAGTGTCACTGAGTAGTTCCTCGTGCAAGTGAAAACCTCCGCTCAGCAGTGGTAGCTTCTCATCTTCAAGAACAAGCTCGACAAATTCGATGGCGAAAACTTTTAGTGACCATTAGAGCACGTTTGTGTGACGCGGGGATGTGACACGGGTGTAGTGTCACGGGTGATAAGGCGTGCATGTAATCTATAGACGTCTCCATGACACCTTTGGCTAAGTGTAGACTTTTTTTGTGTGTTTCTATATCAGCTTACATACTCTATTACATCTACAGAGGTAACATAGAAAAGTGCTGATTGAAAATGAAGCTGGTAAATTAGTAGACTCTCTCGTAGATTGTGGGATTATATGGACATCATGTTCATAGAACGTCTTCAGAGATTACTATAAATTAGCAACAACAAGTTTCGTGAGGGAATGTCGAGGCATCGTTGTGCAACGGCGCAAGAGCAACGGTTAATACACTAACACAGGCTCTTTCTGTGTCATTTGTTTAGGTATTAAGCCGCCGTATACACGTCTAATAAGCGCACTGCACGGTTTTATTACAAGGAAATACCAACTGATCAATTCCTTGTGATACAACACACAGTTGGCGTGACGTATTTTTTACATCTTACTGTGACATTATGCAACATCGCTGTAGCGTCATATAACTGTGACGTAAGTGACACGTGTGCCCTGTGTTGTAAACTCAACTATTACAGCACGTTTGGAGGCTGCTTGTGATCCACATTACTCTTGACAAGTATATTTCTGCACATTAGCGTCACGTCCTTATTGCATAATTTTCTTCTTATTCAAGGTTTCCTTGCTTTCTTTCAGCCAGTGTGAAAGGTTTTCGTCATTCCCTAACTGTTATCTATTCTCTGTTTTTTTAATGCTTTGCTTTTAGCTACAATTTCGGGATAGCGGGCTCTCCAGCAGACGAAACTTTCCATTTTGTCGTAGTTAATGAACAACAATTAACAACAGCTACGACGATGATGACAACAACTACTGCTACTACTACAGGTCCAAGTGAATTCTGGTGCAGACAAAGTAGGCTCGAAGCCCGGGACAGATTTCAGACTTCCGGTGTCTTCTCGCCTGTCGCTATGCATAGCTCCGGCAGCGCTGTACAGTTCTAAGCGATACGCCGCAAAGGTGTAGCGACAGGGGCGGGCTCTTTCGAAGCAATTGAGAGGGAGACAACAATACCTGAAATCCTCGCTCGCGAAGCGCATTAAGATCCTTTCGAAACGCGCCGCGCTCAAGACAGATTGCAACAACGTCCCGGCAGAACATAATTGGGCGTTCAAAGTCAAATGCTTTTTCTCTGCACAAACACAAATGGCATCAACTGCATTGAGAAACATATAGAAGGGGCAGACATGAAAACGTCCATACTTTTCCTTTATTGGTATTATTTTCTTTCCTCCTTTCTTCACCTTCCAAAAGTGAACGCCTCTTGGGAACTGCTCGAAGAAGATAAGTTGTTTGCGGGAAAAGCGATTGGCGAATGCGACAAGTTGGAAAGGCCCACCGTTCACCTCTTTATCACTTTCTTTTTACAGCGCACGTACATTTTTCTTCGCGCTATTTTTCGATCTGCCAACTGAAGAGTCAGCAGATAAATGTCTCTTCGAGTGCGCGTCATGATGTCGAAACGTCAGGAAAAAAGAAGAAAAAACAAAACGCCTGAGGGAAGAAGAGTGATGACGTGCTAGCTACAGGAACAAAAGTAAGAAGAAAAACACACCGATGAAAGAAGCCTGTAATGCGCATTTCGCGTCGAGTTTTGTAAACAGATCACTCTATAGCAAAACCAAACTAAGTGCAGAATGTGCAGCGTCAAAGGTCTTTCTTTTTCACCTCGACTGTAGTTCTAAACAATCGAGACCAATGTCAAAGCGTGCCTACAGGATTACACAGACAGCAAGCAAAACAGTGGAGGCTTATATAAAACGCTTCAATCTCCTTGTAGCACACCACTTGAAACAGAACGCACACTCATGCTAATGACCGTTAACGATCAAACGTCACCAATCCTCAATAACTCTGCTGCATTAACCTGACTCATCTTTATGCCGGTTGGAAAAATGATGCGGAAAATTATTAGTGAGGACATACTAAAGCAGATTTCTAATTCCGTGCGCCCCAATCTCCACGAAAAGATGAAAGAACAAAGGAACAAAGAAGGTCAGACGAACGTCGAGGGGTTTTGTACGAGTGTGCTCGTGCGTATACCTGCGTGAGGCCGCATGGTTACGAGTATCAGACGGCACTGATTTGCTCCCACTCCAGGCGGAGCGCACGTAGGCTTCCGGACCCCGGCGAGCAGTCGATTTTCTGACTTGCGTTTTTGCGCCTTCGAATGGAAACTGTTTGCTGAAAGCTGCCCCTCTTTAAGCGTCCGACTGCGTGTGGAAGCACGATTTCGCTCCGCCGCTAAAGTTCCAGACAAAGAAAGCCAGGTAAGAAACAAAGAAACGAAGCAATATAGAGTTTTCCGCCCATTTCATCTGAGGTAACCTGCTTTCATCCAGCCGCCCTGTAGCCCACGAGCCGCGCACCAGGATGGAGCTTCATAAATCGCACCCTGTCAAACTCCCCCCACCCCCTCACCACCCCTCGCTTTCTTTCCCCTCGTTTTTTTTAACCCTACTGATGCGCTCAATGTCGAGACGGCTCGTCACTGAAGCAAATCGCCCGATACAGACCGGCTATATCACAAGAGTCATCGGCTTACGCCCAGAATACGCGCTCGGCGCACGAAGTAAGTAGCTGCTGACTGCGAAACATAGCGAATGTAACGAGTGCCGAGAAGCGATGCGAGGATATGCACGAACAAAAAAGAAAGGGCGTAAAGGCGTGGTAGAGAATACCTCTGCACTGAGACCAGTGTGAAATAACAAACAGCGTGGGTTCTGAAAATGTTTGCCTGGGCATACGCCTGGTATAGCGTCACTGGCGTGGCATGCTATTCGAGATGAGACTGGTGATGCATGAAGCGACGGACTCACACAGAGTGCACACGCACACGGCATGCACAAGTAACAGGCACAAGCATACACGGTATAACAGGCAACTATAGTGCCTCTGGTTCAGGCCAGTGTCACGGAAGATTAATAGCGCATTCGTTGCACGCGAAGCGGTGGCAGCGCTGCTCCAAGAACGTGTTGTCGAGTTTTGAAGTACAACTTCGCGCACGATGCAAACACGCTGTGCAATCGTTTGTACCGGCACCGTTGGCATGCGTTGATTGAGAACGGCATTCGCAAAGTGGTTATATAGATGCCAAATTCAATTACTTGCCGCTAAAGGTGCATGATGGTGAAAAAAAGCGAGAGAAAGACAGGTATTCCTAAACTAAAAATAATAATAAAGCTTCGACTAAGTACACTGAACTGAAGGAAGGCGGATAAAGGAATTGAATTAAGAGCGAAGAAACCATGAAGAATAATAACGCATGTGACAAGCACGCAACAAACACCACAACTTGAAGACTTGTATCTGTCCCTCACTGATTGTGTGGACGATTAGAGCGCATGTATACCTGTGTGACCGAAAGGCAATGCGCGTTTTCTTCAGCTGCAGTTACGAGACAATAAGGAGAAGGCGCGACATCAACGCTGCCATTACTGGACCACCACGGGTATGTTCAACCCGTTTCCCCAACTCTTTACAGAAGTAACGCGGGGAAACTAAAACGAAAAACACTTTCATGTGGGCGACAACGAAGCGCAACAACGCGTTTACTTCCTTACGAGAACGTAGGAATACGGCCAATTTGATCGATGGTTTTTTTTTTTTTTGACAGGCTACCAAACACTGACCTCGGAACTCTTCTGTAAGCAACGCCGCACAGTGTATCGACTGAAGGCTCTGTATACTTGTAGTTCTCGTGAGATCCGTTAAAATTTAGGGCAGTGGGGAGACACGAGAAATAAATTTTCATGAAAGTTATAGTCAAAACTGGCCTCGAGGACATGTCGCATTTTCCAAATCGAACAATGCAAACTGGGTGCGTTTGGTCCGACTCGGCTGCGCGTACACCCACATACACAAATAATTTATGTCTTTCTCACTCACTCTCTCCAAATGGAGGAACACAGTACCTCAGTGAAGCCCTCGCCCAAAACACCTTGAGTATATAGTACACTGTATATTCGATTTCCAGGTCGTGCAAACTTTGCATGCGTCAGACATGCGCCTGAGAGAAAGCCCGATTATGCGCGAAGAGTTAGAGATGCTGTATTTAATGAAACGTTGAATTCTGCCTGGCTCAACGGCCTGGTGTGATGCTGCAGTTGCAGTTGATGCTCGGTTGAAAGTAATGACATGCATCTTCCCACCTGGCACTTTCGAGCTTGCTCGTGTATTCCCATGTTTAGCGACTCAAAAGTGATGTTCACACACCGAAAACAGCTAACGCGAGAGGTTGTCGAGGCATTCCACGCCCTTAGAAATGAAAAAAATCTTTTCATTAGTGCATCTTGATTAATACTTTACCGTAGAGAAGTGTAGTTGACCCCGCAACACAACTTCTATTATGTTATCCTATAACCACGAAATGTATTATTAGTTTTTGTTTGTTGCGTGTCCTGTGCTCGTGTTTGTTCAAAGTAAAGTATATAGGTATAGTGCTATGGTGCTTTGCCAAATACTTAATTGCAAGTCAATGTCTGTCCCGTTTGCTGCCTGTCGTCGTGTGCACACAGTTTCACTGTGCTGCATTGCATTTCACTGGATGCATTGCAAATACCGACTATTTACACCATAATGTGATATGTCACAATACACGTAACACCTATGTTTTCTGAAACCGAACAATAAACAACTGTACAATACGATATGTTTAACGGCACCTTATAGGTGTGTGTGCCAAGATCTTCTATCATGTAAATAAAAAGAAAATACGTTGGAAATGAGCGCTATAAAAAACGAGTTAAATCAATCTGTCAAGTGGTAGGTCCGAACTCATACCGCAGAATCAAATGCCCTCTCCGACGGCTTGCTGCTTCTACATAGTCTGATCTGGCCAGTGCGATGGCGAGCGAGGCTCGCCTTCCAAGCTGCGGCGACGGAGATGATTTCGGGGCTGCACAACTTTGCCCAAATAAAGATCCCCATATTGCACAGGCACTCACTGGTATATCCACAAGGCTCAAAACTGCAGGAAACCGACGCAATTCTTGCCGACAAAATCGGGGAAGTAAACGGCCGCCATGACATCATCGTGCACCCGGTACACAGCAACTCTTCATTCGGCGTGAAATTTGCCCACGTAAGAGACACCACATCCGTCCAAAGTAAGAAAAACGGCATTCGTCGACGATTCCGTACACGGAGGGGAAAAGCGAAGCCGCGCCTCTCCGCGGTCGAAAAACGTTGCCGTATGTTCCGTGCGCTACGACGCAAACAAGCAAATAAAGAAAGAGAAAGAAAAGAGCTACGGGGCGCCTTCCAACTCACCAGCTCGATCCCCACAGCGCCGCGCTAGTCCTCGACTAAATCCAACAAGGCGGAGCTCCATCGCGTCCAAGCGATTCGGCGCTAGTGACGCAAGTTGCCTCTGGGCAAGAAGACGCGGCGGCGGAGGCGCAGGTAAAATCGAGAATAAGAACCAGTCGGTCATATGGCACGCTCGCCAAAGGAAAAAAAAAAAAAAAGACGAAAACAGAGAAAGAGGGCGAAGGAAAAGAGGAGAGGGCACAGCAGCGGCCCATGGAAAATGGTAGGCGAGACTGAAACAGGAGGAGGGAGTTAGGACGAGGCTCCACCGCGGACTTGCACCTGTGGGCGACCTTCAGGAGACAGGCAAAAGGGGTGGAGGAAGGAGAAGGGGAAGAAAAAATAAAAGAACGGGCGATTGCGCGCGCATCGAATGAAAGCGGCTTCCTCGCTGGCTTTGCGGCCTCTGGATCGCTGTAGCAGTGCGTGAGCAGGCACGGAAGGGGGCCGGTCGGAGCTCGTGTAGATGCCTATCTGGTACCGCGCTTTCCGGTACGCCCTGACCGCGCCACATATATGCGCGGGAACACAAAGCAGGATCCTTGCGCGCGCTCCGCTCATCGCGCGTCGTCTTCTCGCGCGCACACTTGGCGCGAAGCTGTCGTCGTCGGCGTGTATAGAAGCCGGACTGGCAATCGCGAAAGCAACCGAAACTAACAAGAAAGCTGTCCGCACACTCGGCGCGCACTAAATATTTACTAAGTCCATATGTAGCGGCTATAGGGAGTCCCTCGAGGTCTTCGCGAGGAAACATTGCAAGGTTTAAGTAAGTCCCGGCCGTCATCGACTGTGAGACGTTGCAGAAGCTGGCTATACATAAACGCGCGAATCTGTGGCGCCTCTCACAGAACGTAGTTTGCTCGCTGGAGCGGCCAGGAAGCTCACACGCCGCATCTTTTCCCAGACGATATTCCAGTGGAGCGTCGGTTATGCCCGACTACATGCATAAGTGAACGTGAGCTCCAAATCTCCCTGACTCGCAATACACCGAGCACTCACATCACTGAACAGACACCGTGAAGTTTATTAGTTTCGACCTTAACCCTTGTCTCGAAAATTGAAACTGACCTATGTGTGAATCTCGGCCACTACACACACAAAAAACCTTACGATAGCATTTTTCCTAAGATCAAATTCTAGCCAGTCCTGGTGCTGGACGTATTACTATGGAAGGCCTGCCGACCAACAGCAAGCATCACTTACGAAGGAAAAGCTTTGTGGATCCGGCCCCTGTCTGTTCGCTACCGTCGTGTAGTTCCGCACTCGATGTAGGCGCCTGTGCAGCTACATTCAAGCAGACGCGGTGGTCCCCTCTTTTCTTTTTGAAACCTTTCCTCTTACGGTGTTACAATAACATTATTTCAGCAGTAATACAACAGCCCAACAACAACATGTTTTTCGTTTTCTACATGCACTGTCGAGGCTATACATGTGAATACGATGCCGAGGTGCCGGAACTGTGGTCTCCGAAGTTCTGCAAATTTAAAGTAATAATTACTGCGACGACGATTTGGAGACATGTCAATACGTGCGAACGACACCGAGCATTTCTACAGATATATGCGCGCTCAAGGCATCCTTGTGAAGCATTATCAATGAAAACTCGCCTTGATGCCTGTCATCCGCAGTCACTAGCATGACTTAAATAAATCGGAAAAAAATTGATTAAGGTTACGTTTTAGCGGATACCATCGCAACTTGGTGTCACTGGCAGAGAAAGAGCAGATGTCCTTGCACATCAGGTGCTTTCAAGGCGACCAACAGTGGGGAGTTCTGGTGAATAACGAACTTCCCACAGAGATAATTCTTTGTCACTTTCGTTAGCTTTCGAAACCACAGCATCAGCCATGTGCTATATTTATTTATTTATTTATTTATTTATTTATTTATTTATTTATTTATTTATTTATTTAAAATACTTTCAGTGCCTGATGGCGTTACAGAGAGGAGTAGTGAATCAGTATACAATGTTAGATATAGCAATCCGAAAGGATGAATGAACCGGATTGCTGACGCCCGAGGTGGATTCGGATGCTGTCTTGGGCAGAAATGAAGGAAAGGTTTGTGCGGCAACTTGGTACTTGTATCTTGACGTTGTGGTCGATTCGCGATGAAATATAAGGGGGTGATATAAAAAGGTATTTCTTTTTAAATTCTGGGTTAGTATAGTACATTTTATGAAAGAGTGTTAACCGGGCGAGTTTCCGTCTTGCTGATAGGTCTGGCAGATGAAGGCTAGTTTTGATGGCGGATACACTGGCACTGCGGGATTAATTGTATACAATGAAACGTGCAGAGCGGCTCTGAATGGCTTCAAGTAAGCAAGTTAGCTGTGCTGCATAAAGGGACTTAGCCGCACGGCCCCCTACCAGCCTACACTCCTGCACGGAAGTTCAAAGTAAGCGGTGCTGCTTCTCCAGCTTGCACTGAGTGCAATGAACTGCGCGATACAGAACACTTCATCGGGTCCTACAAGCGCTTCTGTCCTGAAAGGAGGAGACATCTCGACTCCATGACAAGGAGAGGATTTCATCCACGAACGTGTCGAACAGTTAGCTTTCCCGGAAGGACTGCGGATAGTACGCCAAAAAAGTGTCACGCTTTCTTCTCGCATTTCTACAAGTGACAGAACTTATTGACGCGTGGCTACATATTTGGAGCGGAAAGAGACGCTTAGGCGAAGTAAATACCGGCCACGCTTGCCCCGTATGTAGTCAAAACCATCATCATCACCTGTCGACATCCGCGAAAAATATTGAAGCCTCATTAAAAACCTCGTACAGTGTCTATAGAAATGTTATAGACGCCCACATGTGAAGTACATATAGCTCTATAAGCGCGTTGCGGACTTAAGGTGTTGCATTTTTGTCGACTCTAACATATAAACTATCTAAAAGATATTTAATGGCTGCTGTTGGTACAAAGACTACCTTTTTTACATAAATATGTACAAATATCCAGGGAGTCAACTAATTTAATAAAATATGGCTACAGAACTTCAGGGCTCCAAAAGCCCCGCTTTGTTTCTTTGAAGGTACCCTGACGATATTTGGGCATCGCAAACAAACAAGCATGGCGCGTGAATTACACGGAGGCAATCTTGTCTGAAAAGTATCAAATGGCTGCACGGCGCAAAAACAGCTGAAATTTCAAACAGAAGCCCGCACGCCCTCACTCAGTATGGAGCCCCGTTTCATCCAAGAAAGTCAGAGCCACACGCACAATTGCCTCTACGTAAGACGCACTGGCTGTAACGTCACCGATTATGGCACGCGACTTCGGTAAACCATCCAATGCAGAACGCGCAATACCGCAGAGCCATCTAGATAAACACAAGGCACGTACACTTTCCTTTATGACGTCATGCTAAAAGGGTGAACTTGCCATCTAATGGTTGTGCTGCCGAGAAAGCCGCGCTGATATTCCCGTCCCCGCTTTCGTCTCGTCGGGCTGGGCAATGAAAAGTTCGGCCCTTTTAGCATGACGTCACAAAGCAGAGTGTGCAGGCCTTGTGATATCCGGGTGGCTTTGAACACCGCCACTGGAAGTGCGCAGCACTGCAGGAAAGGACGGGAATAAAAACAAAAGGAGGCGGTGCTCGTGACGTAAACGTGGCGCGGACCCTCGGCTACGACCAGCACCAACTAGGCAACATCAGGAGACGCCAGCACATGGTGTTGTTACGGCAAGGTAAAAAGTAGAGAAGAGCTTGCACTTGCGGACGCTAGTCCTGGCAAGGGAAGAGGGTGGCTACGTTGGCCGCGAAGCTCACCTCCTGGCAGCACGGCAACGCGACATTTAAATTTCTCATATTTCCTTTTAATAGTGCACCAATTTGAGGCTCTTCTGCGGTGGAACAGTCCCTTATACAGTGCGTAACTAAATGTTTGAACGGGGTGTGGTGGGAGTCCCTTTAAGACGACAGGATAAGGTGACAGGCGGTCCTCTTCCAACATTTCTTTATCTTTTCAGCACTATATTTTCACTCCCGGGCCCCGCGTACGGTAGCAAAGCAGGGCACGTATCCCCTAAAAGAACTTACCCTAGAAGCCTGCGCAGGCGCAGATAACAGCCAATCGGGACGCCGGACATATTATTAGCGAACACGGCCTGCCAATGGTAACTGCGCCTACAAACCAGCCGCTCTGTGAAATCGGCCAGTTTCAATATCGGGCACATATGATCTACATTTGAGCGGTCACCTTGAAACCTTACCTTTCCGTACGAAATGTTCTTGCTGTCTCATCATACAAATATTCTAAGCTTTTGTTCGCAGTGGAATGGCTAATAATTTCTCCTTAGCGTTCAGATTACGCTGAAAGCAGTGTAGATTTTCCCTTCATTATTTCCACTGACGATATTCGTTACGGTCGTTCGGTTATCACCTCGAATGCAGCGCACGTCCACGAATGCCTGTTCGGGCGAAGCCACACGACAAGCTCTGTGCGCCCCTATCCAACAGCGATCGCCGTGAATAATGTTTGCGAAGAAAGTTGCGCAGGGAACCCCAACCGCGTTCAGTGTAGCTGAAGACGGATCTTTCAAGAATGGTCAAAGAAAAGAACTCCTTGCAAGCTCAGCGAATGCATTATTATAGGTGCTAGGGCCTTTGCCAATCATTCTTTTGCCTTAAGCCGTAGCGCCGGAGGCAATGTATTTGTCTCAAATGTTTATTCGAGTGAGGTTAAATGAGCAAACACCTTTAAAGATGACGCAAGCAAGTTGAACCTCGCTGATGTTTTCCGATAATGCGCAGCATATTGCAACGACTCTAATAGCGTACTCAGGTTGGCAAGTTCGCTCACCACGAGAGCCATTCGGGTTTGTTCTCGACAAGTCGCTTGTTGCCGCTTGTTGGTGTTCCCGCTATTTTCTTACCCCTAGATATTACCCTCATGCATATTCTCGTATTCGTGTGTACTCCTGCCCTGTCAAGTTTCTAAAAGCATAGATGGGTAATTGAGTTAGACGTGCTGCTCTCGACGTCGTAAACAACTTAAAATCCATCGCCATTATCGATTAGTGCAAGGTCATGTGATAAATAATGGCGACCAATTTCAAGTAGCCTTACTACACTATGTCAGAAATTTATGCAAACGTGTCTAGAAATGTAACGTACAAGGATATATTTAGCATTGATTGACACTTTAACCGATTTCTTTAAATGTATGCCACAGAATTTATTCCGAATGGCTCTTTGACAAGCTGTGCCACCTACTGCTAACTTATTTTGAAGAGTTTCTTTTGGGCGAAGCTTTCTTTGCTTACCCTCCCCGGTTTGTAATGGCTGCTGGTGCTGCTGGGTCGGTCGATACCATTGTGGATATATTTGCGGATATATAAACGAAGTTTATGTGTGCGCTCTGAATTCCATTACTAGCAAGACGGGCTTATATAACACCTGGATTCTGACCGGCAATGTAGTGTCAGTAAACTGACCTCTGTTCTTCGTAATAAAAAATAAATTCCTGAAAAACCTGTAAATTTACTCTCGGTTCACAGGCGTATCTCTAAAGCAAACCGACCTCTTTATGAAAGAGCGGGTTATCTTCAATCGATTTTTTTTGCGATAGCAATTATATGAATACTCCACGCGCATATCTGCCGTCGTCACCGTCGTCGCCATCAGTATCGCCGTGATGTTCCGCATAAAGTCCAAGGGCGATAACATCGTCGCCGCGCGCCGTGTGCTGTATGTGCGAGTGAAAGCATGCGAAGGTGAGCCGACGATGGCGGCTCAATATCGCGCGCGCAAGGGAGGAAAGCAGGGAGGAAGCGCGCCGGTCTCAGTCGCGCACAAGACAACGGGGGGAGAGGGGGGGGGGCGGGGCATCGTTCTACTCAGGCGGCTGCAGTGAATGACGCGACCGCGCAGGCCCTCTTTTTAAACCGATCTGCGATAGGGGACAGTGTTCTGAGTTCTGATAGCTTCGGGTGCCCTGTGCTTTCGCCGCTTAGTTCACGTTGAAGCGAAACACACCGTTAAGGTCAATTCGCTCGCTGCTATTGCCGCGATTCCACATTCCAGCGTTCTGGCAGCGAGTTTCCGCGGTCATCGAGTGAGATGTGTTCATGCTTGCTTATGCGCGTGGCATCACGCTCGTTATTTTAGTTAGCGAATGTTTAGAATTCTATGCGGCAAATAAAACTACTATCCTTACTTCGTGTGGCTGTCTACTAATTTGCTTTCGCAATCGATGCTTCGCTTTTCAGCCGAAAGTGCAAGTTGTTTTTATTTACTTAATTTCCCACTGCATGTAGGTGCCACGCCAATACAGGCTCGCCGATCTTCTCACAAAAGAGGTACAGAATCCTTAAATGTAGCTATATATCTGTCGTACCACTCTGTTCATTATACACTTGTCATCACCCTTATTCCGACGACAAGGATCATACGCCACCTTCATCTTCGTCACACAGCTGCGTAAGCGAATTACAACGTGCATCTGCCCAATTTTCTGTTTGCAGTTCGGCATAGCTTGGGAGCAGTGTAGCGCATAAAAATAAAGATTGCATGGGATAAACGTTGGAACCTTTGTGGTGGACACACATAAATGTTGGATGAGGTTGTCCACTGCATAGGATGAAAGTGAACAAAGTTATGCGCATCACCGTTATTTACACACGGGATTTAATCCACACTACTTTGCTAAAGCTTCGCTCCACATAGAATCGAGCATGTTCATTAGGTCTGCGTATATTTTTGTTTATTGTATCTTATTTTATTTATTTATTTTCTTACTTTATCACGCAAGAAAACACACCTACGCCGCTGTTCAGTCTCCGATGCGTGTTTTTCATAGTAGCGCATTTTCTTTTTTAATTCAGAAAACAAAGAGAGAAAGAAGAGAAAAAGAACACGCCATTATGGTGCCATCTCATCAGGCCGGGCTTGATGGCGTTTGGGCGCACTGCGTTATGCTTTTAAAAGTTTTTTTCTACGCAGCTTTCCGGCCTCCGAACGCACGCATATACGGCGCATATCATTGGGTCAGCGACAGTCGCATTTTACCGCTGGTCACGCTACATAAATTTGCCTTCTTTACAACCGCTTCGCAAGCGGCGCCACGCCAACCCTTGCGTGGCATTTTGAAAAGTGGCTCTTTTATATTCCTCGGCATGCTTGTTAGTTCTTAAAAACTTGCAAGAAATTTCTGACAGCGATCAACATTGCGTCAGTTTTACAAGACACGCTACAAAGCGTGTCGGCGTTCTTTTTTTCTTTTCTTTTTCTTCCTTTTTTTTTTGCTTTCGATAAGTTTCGTATGATTCTTCATGCACGCGCCGTGTAATACGCGTATTTTTCGCACTCGTTTGTTTCGAGTACTTCACTTTTCCGACTGCAAGGGAGCGCGTGACTTCACCACAATAACTTCGCGTCCATACACGCAAGTCAGGTTCGCGTCGTTGCTCAAAACGGAAACGCTTGCTTTCCGGGCAAGGCAATTATTTGGTGCGTAGAGGCACTCGATGTGGCTCCCATGCCTTTGCAAATAACTTGTCGACGTTTGCAAAGGTTTAGTGGCGCTTTGTCTACTTTTCGGGTTATTCCTCTGTGGAAAACGACGAATCCGTTGCCAGGGAAACATAGGTATACGGTTACCGAAAGTCGTTCGCATATGTGAGTGATGCGTGAAAACGTGTTATGATCCATCACGTTAACGAATGAGATAATACAGTGGGTACTGAACAATAAAAAAAAACGACAAAACATTTTTTTCGAAATTTACATACATATATATATTTTTTTAGTCGAGGTGCTTCAAATGTATGCTCCAGCTGCTGCTTCAAAATTTATAACGAAAGGTTTCACAGAACGCTTGAAGGCCGGCAGCGACCCTGACTCGGAGCTTTCTTTTTTTATCCGCAATGTTCGCGCTATCCAGAATGCGAACCTGAAACTCTAAACCGTCGTTCGAGGAGCAGCAGGCATTCACGAAATCCCAACCGCTGAAATCAGGGCACTCAAATGAGTGCATGTAGTGAGTCTAGTGAAAATGCAAGAGAGGAGTACAGTTGATGATTCGACTACGATCGCTAAATGGTTGAAATTACGGGCGCAGAAGTCGGTGATCAAGAGTAAAGACGTAATCTGGCCGACCACTTAACGAGAAGAGGCGAGATCTAGATAAGCAAGCAGCGGAATGGCCTCACGTTGACTCTAGTAGTAAGAAGAAACGACATCGGCCATAAGAGAGACTATACGCACACTACTGACGACCATAACTCTTGGAAGCTAAGGGAGGAGGAAAGAGAAAAGAAGAAGGCAGGGAGGTGGAAGCTAAGCTCTTTTTTCCTTTAGGCCGTGTAACTCACCTTGGAAGCTAAGAAAGAATAAGGTGAGTTACACGGCCTAAAGGAAAAAAGAGCTCAAGAACACTTGTCCATTCTTCTTTACAAAAATATGTAGCGAAGTCCAGAAATTGCCTACAGACCTCCCAGAACTTCATATTCTTGGAGTTGTCTTTTAATTTGGTGAAGATCAGTAAACAATCTACCCGCAGCAGTTGTTGGAAGAACTATCCTTTTAGGTATGTATGGTGGTTCACGGGCTTGTAAATGTTCGCATTCTAAACATGTAATAGTCGAAAAATTTTGCAGCCGAAAAGTCTGCAGCTTGTGAATAGACAATAGACTTCATAAAACGCCGTGTGCAGATTTTCTAGCTATCGCCTAAGTAAATGTTTGCTGCGGTAAACTGCTGTGGTATGCAACACATCCTACACAAGGATTTTGCTGCTGCAACATGCAGTTTGCCTCATACAGCGCGAGAACACAGTTGATTGCATCGCCTATTGCAACTGTCATAAGTATGACAAAAGAGGCGAGGCCTTCTCGAATAAAATAAAATAAAATAAAATAAAGATAGCACGATCTTTCTTTTTCCAAACACCTGGCCAGCTGTCCCGAGTCCACATATGCGGTCCTTCGACGACAGAGTCAAAGCACTTCGCAAGTGGCAGCCGCCGTTGCAAATTCAGTTCTTCGTGAAGAAACGCTCGGAACTCCGTGAGAGAATGCAAATGTGGCTGCATATGGGAGGCTTCGAATCACAAAGTGAATGCTTTGGGAAAAGAGGGCGCTGCTTCCCCGATATTTGTTTTTCTTCAGCAAGGCCTTATACACCCGCTAAAGCGCGCGGAAAATTCTCGAGTGCTCACCCCCCCCCCCCTTTTTTTTTCTTCTCCAGTTTGCATAAGAATGGAACCTAAAGGCTGAGATTCTAAATATACAGTGGTGACGTGCTTCTGTGGAGGCGGGACACACGGCGAGGTTATTTTGTCCATCTCAGCGTATAGGATCGCTTTTCGTGGAAGATAATTGCGAGGTGGGATATGGCGGGCCGATGAAATGATATGGTGCAGAGAGTGAGGAGCCGCCACTTGGTAACAGAACTGTCTTTCAGGTTCTGTCACTCCCTCAATTTGTTTCCTTCATTTATTATTTCTTCGTCACGTGGCCTTACTGAAGCTTTTCTTGCCACCAAAATGACCCCCTCCGTACTTTTTTCTTTTCCACTATCTTTTCAATATATGATGTCACGAAACGAGAAATATGCGCGACCATTGTTAGATGCATGCGAGAAACAACAACAAAAGTCAGAAGGATAAGTGTGCGTGGTACATCTTATTATGGGTTTGAAAAGCTTATTTGCGATTGGAACCGAGTTCCACATAAGGTCGTGTATATATTTTCTAGGATCTCGTAAACAGTCGTGGCACTGCCATGCTGTCGATTTCACCGCACCTCACTTTTCTTCGTCAAGGTCACTAAACTTCGCCAAACAGAGTACTTCACAGCTCAGGAGAAGAGTTTCCGACCTGATGAATATCAGTGCTGGAGGGTGCGGAGCTGTCTGGAGTGACACCGAAATAGTATATAATCTGCTTGTGGGACTTGCATTTTCATTATTCTGTCATTTTATTTTGTCAACAGCATCTTTAGGCAATACCTGTCTTGACTACTCGCCTCCTGAGAGACAGGATCTGGCTTAAAATTGGAATCGTGGAACATTTAGACAGGAGGTTAACCTTGACTTCAACCTCCACCATTACAAGTTTCTGGATTCCGTCTGGGGCCTAAACGAGAGGCTTTCGTTGGAGAGACTACCGTCTCCAATATGCCGGTGACGACAAGGACCTGGGAAGACGCAAATCTAACAAACGTATACTGACACTCAATTAAGTGCTTTTTTTTTTTGGAAATACATCTGCACAGACGATTAGTAAAAAAAAAAAACACACGGAATACAAATGAGGTGCTGCTACAACCCACTATCACCATCACCACTGTGTTCCTTCCGCAAAATCCTTGCTCTATGTCTATATGCAGTCTGACGCGCTGTTTAACTACGACAAACTATTTATGACCATAGGCCTTCCGCTAACTTCCCGTAAAAGTATCTAATAGAACTAACGTAATACCTGGCTTACTGCAGAACCTGTAAGGAAAACTTGCAAGGTGGCCTACCGAATTCTGCTTCTCAGCCGTGCGCCAATTCCTGTGTATTTTCTGCAATGTAGCTGCGTATGAAACAAAGTTGTGAACCCTTCGTTCCACGCATACCTTCTCTCTCTTTATCTCAACGGTTCCTTAACTCCACTCGGCCTCGCTGCGCCCATCTGATTTACTTTCGCTGTTTTCATGTCCAGGTATTTAGGGCGTTGCCCCTTCGGCAATCTGTCAAACTTCCCCACGACACGCTAATGTCGGCTTGGCCCATTGTCACTAGTGACAATGGGCAACATTTTCAAAAAAATATATATATTTCAGAAGACCTGGCCAATGTTTAATAAGTTTCAAGTAGCAACGTCGGCAGGATATTTCGTCCGGGTAACTTACGCATTTACGGCACTTACGCCTAATTTCACTGCGGCTTTATAGCAGGTGTTTTAATCAGGATCGCATCACTGCTTTAACGCGCCACTAAGTGCCGACTAAGTGTAATAAATGCGTGTGTTATTTGAAGGAAGTACCCGCTTGACGTTGCTAACAAAAATTTGCTGAAACTGTAGGTCGATCATCTTAAGTATACTTTCCGAAATCGATACCCATTGAATTACATCGTGTGCTGCAGTTCAACAAATTGCCGAATGGGCAATATCCAATATTTTTGGGTATGCTTTTTAATTATTTTTGTGCTGCATTACGCCGGGTATGCATTTAAGCTTAGAAACACGTATTGTTTAGGCTTCCCAGCAGTTTCCCATTCTTATGTGTCACTGAAATGACGTGACCGCTTTCACACAGTAGAACCAATACGATTCTTTGCGTTCTCATTCTCGAAATAGCTGAAGTGGTCCTGAACATTCTCATCAAAACCTTACGTACTGCCTTGTGTGTTTCTAATTTTCAAATCCTATAATCCCGAACTATATTCTTTTTCTTCAGACGTAAGAGCTTGATTCGCACAATGCCATTAACCAGATGATGATATACATGATGTGGCCATATGGGACTCATTTCCTGGCGTCTGTGCTAGCTTTGTTTCCGCTGGCTATATGTCGTTCACGGTAAATAACGGTGAAATTTACGATTGGCGCACGCACGTACCCACACCCGCATATAGAGAGAGATAGAGGATAATATAATAAATAGGCTCTAGACTTGAGGAAGCGGGGAAGGGAAAGAGTACTAAAGTACGTTCACTACTGAAGCTCCGCATGCGAAGCTCCATAGTGAGTGATGTGTCTATTTGACGTTATAGCCCATGATCAGAGTCAGTCCTGAAACAATGTCACCTCCTTAGGCCAGCACATATTCCGGTATTCGTCGAGTCCTTCGCATTCCTACACGAGGTGATGAATATTTCGAGTTACCTCCCCTTACCATCCATATCGTTTCGCTTGCGGACGTGATTGATGCTACAAGGCGATGATGTCGCCTGTTACGACGTGCCCTCTTCTTGACTAGGTTATAAGGACTTGTATCCCTCGAGATAGCCTTCTGGGAAAAGGGTCGTCTGTATTAGAGGTCACAGCCAGGAGGATTTCTCTACGGTGTTGCTTGGAGGCAGCGCCGTTACTCTTCAGGGCCTGGCTGTAGCTTAGCCCATGGGTTGGGAACGGGGATTGAGTCGCGCCTCTCGCGCCAGCTCGTGGACCCGCTCGGTGCCGCGGTTTCCAATATGGCCGGAGATCGACTTGATGGTAGTGTTACGACCCTGCTGTTTCCCTTTAAATGTACCCGCGTGCAATCTTGATACGGTAGGTGGTGGTGTTGCGCCTTACGCAGAGAGAGAGAGAGAATCGGTGCATCTTGTGTTAAACGCGCCGTAGAGAGAAATGAGAAGCATTATAAAGACGCCGTTGGTATAACAACCGCATGTGACTCGAATAACTTCGGTAGCCCACATATCACGCTAATTTTCCGCTTAATACCCAAGACAAATTTCCTACCACAAGCACAGGCAGTTTCGCAAAGAGGAGCGGCTGTTTTATCGTCACGTCTTCAACACTTAATGCGTGCCGGTTTCTCAGTATAACCGTCTAACGAAAGCAACACTGTCGTCGTGACCAAGGTCGACGCGTGTGCAGTATGCCAAAAAGTGTCCGAGTAAATTAATTAACTTCGACCGTCAGGCGGAGAAAAGGGAGAACACCTATATTATACATTCGTGAACATTGAGGCGCTCGCCGGCGTTATTAATAATAAAAATAAAAAAGACGTTGCAACACGCTTTCTTTTGGTTCAGTTCGAAGTCTTCCCGAAGCAGATTTGGCACGTTCGTCACAGATAAATCACAGTGCCTAATAGCGTAGAAGCTACGATGTAAAGGAAGGCGAACAAGAAAAGTCGATGTCGTCAGCTCGCCCGCAGCGAAAAAGCTTCTCATTGTGCGCACGAGGGCATCTCGCAGATGAGGATTTTTCAACTCTTGCAACTATTGCGCAAAGAAGTCTTTCTTTCATTCCAAGTGACCCGGGAGAACTGGAGGGCGAATTCTCCAGATCATCAGAAGCTTCTTCTTTTTCTTTAGCATCGATTTGTGTTTCATTTCTAAGCGTTGATGTTGCTACTTTTATAGACTGCTGTTTTTCTAACTTGCTCTATAATTTGCCCACTTCCAACACATCTTTGCAAACAAAATCGTTCCCAGTACTGAACCTTGGGTTCCTACAGTTTCAACAAATTCTCTTTCTGATTGGTCCATATATTACTTAACAATAACAAACTGAATACCTTTATTGCTGCTACACGAGGTGAAAAACGGACTGTTTGGTGAGCATGGTACTTGTTCATAGTCAAGAAACCATAAAAAAAATACAACGCGGACAAGAGAGGAGACGTTTGTGCTCACTTTATTAGCTATGAACAATATTGCGTCTTTTCTCTCGTCCTTCCTGGTGTCATCCGGCCTCATATGGAAGCCGGCAATGATTTCCTGGCAATGACACCGCCTGCAGCAACACCCCGGCTTTTCCGCAACTACAAAACATCACAGAATGTTGAACTTCTATAATCACGCAAGTCAGCGCTATGTCCTCCCCACGCAAGCACCACTAAAATAATCGAGGAACCACCCTTTACATAGCAAAGAGGTCAAACGAAGAATAACAGGCGGGTAGCGCGAGTTTTCTTTCAGCGCCGGGAATCAAACAGGCAAGCAAGCGATCGCTCAGCCTTTTGCAACCTTTTATTGCGATAGCAATTATATGGACACTCCAAGCGCATTTCTGCCGTTGGTGTTGCCGTGAGGTTCCGCAGGAAGTCCAAGGGCGATAAAACGTCGCCGCGCCGTATGCTGTATGTGCGAGTGAAAGGGTGTGAGGGTGAGCAGTCGAACGCTTCTCAAACTGGCGCACGTAAGGGAGGAAAGCGGGGAGGGAGCGCACCGTCTTCCGTCGCGCACAAAGCTATGGGGGGTGGGGGGGGGAGGAAGTGAGTAGTGCTCTGCTCGGGGCGGCCCGCGCCGCTATATCTTGAAGGCCATCTGCGACGGAGACAATGTCTGCCGTGTGCACAAAGTGTATGGGGGTGGGGGTAGGCAGGAGGCCTTTCTACTCCGGGCCGCCGTATATTGAAAGCCATCTGCGACGGAGACAGTCCGCCGCGCGCTGTGTTTTCGCCGCTTAGTTCGCATTGATGCGAATGTCATTCCGTTCGCTGCTGCTGCCGCGCTTCCTCACTCCAGCGTTTTGACAGCCAGTTTCCGCGGTCATCCAGTGAGATGTGCTCATGTTTGCTAGTGCGCGCGTGACACCATGCCTGTCGCTTTAGTTAGTATGCTTATGTTTACAAGTTTATACAGCCGATAAAACTACTATCCTTACTTCGTATAGCTGTCCACTCGTTTACTACCGCAATCGATGCTTAGCTTTTCGGGCGAAAGTGCGAGAACATTTTGGTCCACGCGTACGCGAGTACATTTTAATTTGCCCTGTAAGTAATCGGAAAACCATGCATTCCCAAGTTGTCTAATCAACGCTGGCGACAAGAATGACGCATTCGGAACCAACCACCGCGGTCGCAGCAGGTCGCAAACAGACATTTTCTACGCGCGCACAAACGCCTATTCCAGAACGAAGTTGTTGCAGGTACGGTTAACGACGACTACAGGATCACGGCCGTAGCAGGCTTACAAATCTACCGCTGTAATGACTAGGATATAAAAGGTAAACGCAAACATCACTCTGCAGCTACCTTCGTCGCCTTCAGCCAATAAGCTTGCCCCAATGAACACTGCAGTACAGGCGTAACGGATAAATGAAAGGCATTTTTACATATTCTCTGCAGCTTTAACCAAAATTTTGTGTCGTTTACCCATTCACCGCTCACCATGGTGGTCGAAGTAGCGACTGTCTGAGCTGTGCACGCATGCCGCCGTGGCCATTGTACATCAAGCGAGCAAACATCGATCAGAAGGTGCTCAGTTCCGGCTACTTTAAGTGCAAAATTCAGTGAACAGATTCGCGAATGTGCTCTGTGCGTAACGTTCTTGAAGGCTTGCAACATGCTATATGCGACTACTGCTGTTACATGTATAGAGACAATATGTGAAGGCAGCATTACACTTGCACACCAAATTTTTTTGTATGTTTAGTGAAACTTGCACGGCCTATGTTCAAAGGATCGTTCAGAGAATTGTACATCAGTGCGATGTATACGTTTAATACTTTTGGCCCTCTTAGTCACAAATGCAGTGAAGTGATCACGCAGCATACAAAAAATGAGAATAAACTTGCACAACTCGTAAACATGTGTATACCGGCAAGCACTCGTTCTATTTCGTTCCACCATAAACCGACATTCGTTGTAGGCGCTATAAAAATGTTCTCGAGCGCTAGAGACGGCTTCCGTGAAATGGTACAGCTTGCTTTTATGACTCAAAAATCATATCGCTACTTCCCTGTGAAGGGAATGAATGTGAAGGGTAGCAAACCAAAATTGTGTCGGCTTAAACACGCCACTATCCTCTCTATTCTCTCTCCCTCGCTTGTGTCATTCAACGTAATGCCACTCTTGCGGCGATTTCTCACCTTGAAACTACAACCGCAAATTCTCGATTTAAAAAAAGCGAAGTAAAGAAACGATAGCAGAAGCTAACGGAAATCACAGCACCCGGGAATCACGTTCATTGAGAAATGCAGGCAAGCGCAAGGACAAAAGAAGGCCTCTCCTTTCCAGCTTCTTGAAAAGGGCGCTGTCAGAGCAATAAGATCAATTACCGTCATTAATAAAAATGAGCTGCCCACGTCCAGCCCACTATCGCCGACAGCGTATATAACTCTATATACTACACGTTCCGGATCCAGCAGCCACGTGGTGTTCTAGTCCCATAAAAGCAATCGCGTCCGCCCCATCATCCATTTCATTGTTTCTCGGTACACAGCCGGAAAGATAATGGCCACTTCTGCATTCTTATTTGGTTGACGCCGTCAAGTCTCTTTGCCCTCTACCCATCTTTATTTTCCGTTCATTCTTACGGCAATACGCGTCGCATCCGCTTCGAGGCACAGAGGACACTCTCGATTCTTTTGTTTCGCTGACTCGCGCCTTTCCTTGGGTACATATACAAGAGCGCGGGAAGTACGGAGGGAAGGGGGAGGGAGGGAGAGGGGCACATAAAATTGAAATCGCGCGTGTATGAGCGTCATGCAAATGGAGCGGCAGCTTCGTGGAAGCTGTCTTCGTCGTCGTGCATACATAGTCTCTACAGTATACGCAATACGCACGACGGACACGCGAGTCTTCCCCCCCTCCTCCCCCCCCCCTCTTGCATGAATATTTCATTCTCTGAGGCGGCCCGCATCAGTGTGTCGGGATGACCCGACCGCCGCTGCCGCTGTGGCTGCCTCTATTCGTGAAAGAATGGAGAAGACTCCTCCCGCGTTTGTTGAGAGACAAACGCCATCGAGTAGTCGACGCACGGACCGAACGGAAGACCTGGAAAAGAGGAACGGTATATATAGACGCGGGTAGCCAAACGGGCAGGATGGCCGTTGGGTTTCTCGGGATACCGTTAAAGAAGAAGAATAAGGAGCAGATCACGGCCGATAAGAAGTGTTGTTTTTTTTTTCCGACCAAGGCTCGGGCTTTTAGTGAACGTGCCGTCTCGACCCCAAAGAAAGGAAACGAAACTGCCGGCTGCGAGGTGGCTCCGGAAGAATTGGCGCGCCCGTGCCGAAAGAGTCGGAAGACGAGAAAACGATCACGTGCCGTGCGCGACGAAGCAAGTTGTGGGTGGTGGTCTGTGTGTACGGTGGTTCGGCGTCTGGCCGGGTCTCTAAACAGCCAGGAACTCGGAGAAGGCAGCTGGTGAGGAAACGGAGGCGCGTTGTGTGGGGAATTGGTAAAGGTGCGGAAACAGTTTCTATAACCCAACGGGGGATTCAATTTGCTCGGGCGCGTTTAGCTTGCAGTCGACGAGAGCGAAGATAAAGAGATAGAGATAAAGAGAGAAAGAGAGAGAAAGAGAGAGAAAGAGAGAGAAAGAGAGAGAAAGAAAGAGAAAGAGAAGTTAAGCTATGCTGAGCACATGGTGAACGCAGGGAATAAAATCTGCAATAAAGAATGCCGTAAACAAGTACACTCAAGCCAAGCGAATACAAATTTGGCAATAAGGTATTAGAAAAATGTACAGCGCTAAATATGGATGGAAAGGTATAAGGAATGTCAAGAAAACTTGAAAAGGAATCCTATAGAAGTTACTTTCCATGGGTAAGACTGGAGAACGTGAGAGGTGGCAAAACCAATCAAAACGATTGCAGAGGCATGGCTTTAAGGAAGGATTTCGTGCTTTTGAAATGAAAAGTGTCCGCAGATGTTTTGACACCGTGATCCCAAAAAGAAAGTGAAAAAGGCTCCTCGCATTGTAGCCTATTATTCATGGTGTCGGAGGTCCAAAGTCATCCGTGGTCTTGAGCACTTCAAAGAGCATCGTTTCGCACGTAGCTTCTTGGAGCACCTTTTCGTTTCTTCGTCTCTCCACGAGTCTTCTAAAAAGATCAAGGACGTTTTGTTCCACTCTTTCAGATCTTTGTATGATTTTACCATGCGTTAAAGCGATGTTCTCAGCGCCTAAGTACAAGAAAAGCGAACTTCGATTTGAGTAACGTTAAATTAAATAAAGTTTATTATTCGGGAAAAAGAGATCAACACGCAGGTACAATACTTGCACGGCCGTAAGTTGTAATGTAACCTTTAAGATTTGAGACGTGCCCTAACCTCTATGTCCAGCAGTTTCTTTCAACTATTACACTAAGTAAGACGACAAGTCCATTGACCGAGCACAGGTCGGTTGAACGAAGAGAGACTGGGAACTCGGCAGGACCCGAGAGTTCGAGATGTCACTTCGATCATGTTGTCCTTGAGCTAACAGCGCTTGCTTTGTTTTACGTTTTAAGCCGCATGTACGTTTAACTCCGTGTCGTCCGCTATATTTTCGTTTTACTTATTTGTTTGTCCTTCAGTAGGTTTACTTTAATCACTTCACTAATTTTATTCATTTATAATAACTTAGGTTTCGCTTTCTTAATGTGTAGCGGGCGTTGACACTCGTAAGGCGTCTCCTTATCGTGTGCTCAGAGGGGAAATAAACAAGCAGGAAGCAACCCATTCCAAGTCGCCCAGTCGATACCTCAGTTGACTTTAACTAGTTCTTGAATATGAGGCTTATTGTGATAGAAGCTGGAGGTTTGTTAAGACAAGCTTAAGTGAATCGGTAAAAGTACTTCAAGGTTGTTAGGGCACAGAAGAACACGACATTTTACAAGAACAACATAGTTCGCCAAGCTACAAACGTAGCTTCCCAGTGCAAACACTAAACGATAAAGGTAAGCGTCATTAGCAAGAATAAGTGTTTCTCGCCATAACAATTCGGTACTTAAGCACGTGCCTTCCCATGCACCCTTCTTCCAGCTGAAAGGCAAACTTTTCGTGATTGGAATCAGGGTGAATATGCAACTACGCAGACGTAATCAAGGGTCGTCTGCTTAAGTACTAAGGTAATCATGCTTAGAGTGGACGCAACGATCAAGGGCGATGACACGCGTTACGTCCAACAGTCGTTTTTTTCAGTGGCGCTAGAAGAAATCCTTTCAATACGCCTCCGAATTGTTCTGTTAAGTTTTACACCATAATTTTGACTGAATCAAACGCTTTCTCGTAATCAATGAAAGCTATATATAACGGTTGGTTATATTCTGCACATTTCTCTATCGCTCGATTGACAGTGTGAATATGGTCTATTGTTGAGTAGCCTTTACGGAATCCTGCCTGGTCCTTTGGTTGACAGAAGTCTAAGGTGTTCCTGATTCTATTTGCGATTACCTTAGTAAATACTTTGTAGGCAACGGACAGTAAGCTGATCGGTCTATAATTTTTCAAGTCTTTGGCGTCCCCTTTCTTATGGATTAGGATTATGTTAGCGTTCTTCCAAGATTCCGGTACGCTCGAGGTCATGAGGCATCACTGCGTATACAGGGTGGCCAGTTTCTCTAGAACAATCTGACCACCATCCTTCAACAAATCTGCTGTTACCTGATCCTCCCCAGCTGCCTTCCCCCTTTGCATAGCTCCTAAGGCTTTCTTTACTTCTTCTGGCGTTACCTGTGGGATTTCGAATTCCTCTAGACTATTTTCTCTTCCATTATCGTCGTGGGTGCCACTGGTACTGTATAAATCTCTATAGAACTCCTCAGCCACTTGAACTATCTCATCCATATTAGTAACGATATTGCCGGCTTTGTCTCTTAACGCACACATCTGATTCTTGCCTATTCCTAGTTTCTTCTTCACTGTTTTTAGGCTTCCTCCGTTCCTGAGAGCCTGTTCAATTCTATCCATATTATAGGTTCTGATGTCCGCTGTCTTACGCTTGTTGATTAACTTAGAAAGTTCTGCCAGTTCTATTCTAGCTGTAGGGTTAGAGGCTTTCATACATTGGCGTTTCTTGATCAGATCTTTCGTCTCCTGCGATAGCTTACTGGTTTCCTGTATAACGGTGTTACCACCGACTTCTATTGCGCACTCCTTAATGATGCCCATGAGATTGTCGTTCATTGCTGCAACACTAAGGTCCTCTTCCTGAGTTAAAGCCGAGTACCTGTTCTGTAGCTTGATCCGGAATTCCTCTAGTTTCCCTCTTACCGCTAACTCATTGATTGGCTTCTTGTGTACCAGTTTCTTCCGTTCCCTCCTCAAGTCTAGGCTAATTCGAGTTCTTACCATCCTATGGTCACTGCAGCGTACCTTGCCGAGCACGTCTACATCTTGTATGATGCCAGGGTTCGCGCAGAGTATGAAGTCGATTTCATTTCTAGTCTCACCATTCGGGCTCCTCCACGTCCACTTTCGACTAACCCGCTTGCGGAAAAAGGTGTTCATTATCCGCATATTATTCTGTTCTGCAAACTCTACTAATAATTCTCCTCTGCTATTCCTAGAGCCTATGCCATATTCCCCCACTGACTTGTCTCCAGCCTGCTTCTTGCCTACCCTGGCATTGAAGTCGCCCATCAGTATAGTGTATTTTGTTTTGACTTTACCCATCGCCGATTCCACGTCTTCATAAAAGCTTTCGACTTCCTGGTCATCATGACTGCATGTAGGGGCATAGACTTGTACCACCTTCAATTTGTACCTCTTATTAAGCTTCACAACAAGACCTGCCACCCTCTCGTTAATGCTATAGAATTCCTGTATGTTACCAGCTATTTCCTTATTAATCAGGAATCCGACTCCTAGTTCTCGTCTCTCTGCTAAGCCACGGTAACACAGTACATGCCCGCTTTTTAGCACTTTATATGCTTCTTTTGTCCTCCTAACCTCACTGAGCCCTATTATATCCCATTTACTACCCTCTAATTCCTCCAATAACACTGCTAGACTCGCCTCACTAGATAGCGTTCTAACGTTAAACGTTGCCAGGTTCAGATTCCAATGGCGGCCTGTCCGGAGCCAGGTATTCTTAGCACCTTCTGCAGCGTCACAGATCTGACCGCCGCCGTGGTCAGTTGCTTCGCGGCTGCTGGGGACTGAGGGCCGGGGTTTGATTGTTGTATTCATATAGGAGGTTGTGGCCAAGTACTGCACCAGGGTGGCCAATCCTGCTCTGGTGAGAGACTGCGTTACCGGTTCTGGTCACCGGGATCAGGCCGCACTCCAGGCCTGTTTGTGCAATTTTGTCAACACACGTTTTTTTTTTTTTTGTATTTTCCGGTGGAGAATTGCGCGGCACCGGGATTTGAATCACGGTCCTCTTGCACTGGAGACGGATACTCTACCGTCCCCGCAGGAGTTAAATTAAATATTGGATTATGGGGTTTTGCGTGACAAAACCACTTTCTGATTATGCACGCCGTAGTGGAGGACTCCGAAAATTTCGACCACCTGGGGTTCTTTAACGTGCACCAAATTCTAAGTACACGGGTGTTTTCGCATTTCGCCCCCATCGAAATGCGGCCGCCGTGACCGGGGTCCGATCCCGCGACCTCGTGCTCAGCAGTCTAACACCATAACCACTGAGCAACCACGGCGGGTCCCGCAGGAGTTGAACGCCTCATTTAACCTACAGTGGTGCCCTATTTGATCAGTCAAGGTGGGCCAATCTGAGCTCGGTTATACCGCATGGATGGCACTCGGCTAGAGAACCTGGTATTTATGACCTGCACATGTGTGGCCACACATAATTGAGGATGTATAATTATTTTTTTTTAGGAGGGTTTCCGTACAGTGATAAAATGAAGGAAAAGACATTAAAAAAAGGAAAAAAAGGAACATAACTTGTGATTTGAACTCGTGATCCTTCAATGTTGCCCGGAAAGGTAGCTCAGTCGGTTGGTTCGTCAAGCCAGCGGTTACTTTCAAGCGCCATAGCTCCTGCTCCGAGTCTCATACTTATGTGGAAAGGTACTGATGTTGTCCGCGACAGTCGATTTTTCGTGTCGCGATTCTGAGTGGTTGGAAGGCATAATTTCTTGGAAAAATGGCCGCCAGAGGAGCAGCGTGAACTCGAGCGGCTTTAGAGACTAGGAAAACTGCCTTAAAATATTTAGACTTGAGGGGAAGCTTCGTTAACAAACTATAACACGGCAATCAGCATTCGAATACGACGAGAGAAATTATTGAGACGTGGAAAATTCTCTTGAAATAAATCTGGTTTGCGAGACAAATGTTTGTATGTATTGAATCTCTTAAAAGATGAGGGGGGAAATATGCACTCACCGAGAGGGCATCGTCAGCACGAGACCACCACCAGGCCCCTTACGGAGATGTGGAGAGCTTCGCGGCCGGAACGAAGCCTCCCCTCTCCACCGGCCAAGCGTGGAAAACGCGCTTTCCGACCGCTCAAGGTTGTGCAGGCATAGTATAGCTCTAGCGTCTAGGAAAAGCTTAAACAGGTGCGAGGGCGGCACGCATAGCGTGGGAAGCTAGCCGCCGGAATAGCTATCTCAAGTACTGCTGCTGGCGAGGGCGAAATACCTTCGTGTAATTATAATAACCCTAATAGGACTTCTTTCAGGGTGTAGATGAGCCATATTTAAAAATACTGGAAGATATCTATAGCGGCTCCACAGCCGCCGTAGTCCTCCACAAAGAAAGCAACAAAATCCCTATAAAGAAAGGCGTCAGACAGGGAGATACCATATCTCCAATGCTATTCACAGCATGTTTACAGGAGGTATTCAGAGGCCTGGATTGGGAAGAATTCGGGATAAAAGTTGATGGAGAATACCTTAGTAACTTGAGATTCGCTGATGACATTGCCTTGCTTAGTAACTCAGGGGACCAATTGCAATGCATACTCACTGACCTGGAGAGGCAAAGCAGAAGGGTGGGTCTGAAAATTAATCTGCAGAAAACTAAAGTGTTGTTTAACAGTCTCGGAAGAGAACAACAGTTTACGATAGGTAGCGAAGCACTGGAAGTGGTAAGGGAATACATCTACTTAGGGCAGGTAGTGACCACGGATCCGGATCATGAGACTGAAATAACCAGAAGAATAAGAATGGGCTGGGGTGCGTTTGGCAGGCATTCTCAAATCATGAACAGCAGGTTGCCACTATCCCTCAAAAGGAAAGTGTATAACAGCTGTGTGTTACCAGTACTCACATATGGGGCAGAAACCTGGAGGCTTACGAAAAGGGTTCTGCTGAAATTGCGGACGACGCAACGAGCTATGGAAAGAAGAATGATGGGTGTAACGTTAAGGGATAAGAAAAGAGCAGATTGGGTGAGGCAACAAACGCGGGTAAACGACATCTTAGTTGAAATCAAGAAAAAGAAATGGGCATGGGCAGGACATGTAATGAGGAGGGAAGATAACCGATGGTCATTAAGGGTTACGGACTGGATTCCAAGGGAAGGGAAGCGTAGCAGGGGGCGGCAGAAAGTTAGGTGGGCGGATGAAATTAAGACGTTTGCAGGGACAACATGGCCACAATTAGTACATGACCGGGGTAGTTGGAAAAGTATGGGAGAGGCCTTTGCCCTGCAGTGGGCGTAACTAGGCTGATGATGATGATGACACCATAATTACCATGTAAAGCTGAAATGTCTATCACAATCTGCTTAATGATAATCGCTATCATGTTTGAATTCATCGAATAAACCAATTCTCTATTGATTGATTGATTGATTGATTGATTGATTGAGTTAGCGATGTGGTAGAAAAATGAGCATATTGCCGGCCATTTTCTTCACCTAAATGATTATGTGCCATATTGGAGTAACATTGGTAGCGGCTACTCAGTTTTGGGGCCTTACTAAAACTCAACAGTTTACGCATCACCGTTCGTAGCTGCAGTATCCAGCTCACCGTTAACGATTTTTACCACAACTGAATTGACATTTTCTTTATCGCCGCCTGTAGCGTTGGTTGCCGTGTCCGTTACCTAGTTTTGCTTCTGCGGTGCTGCAATCTGCGCGCTTCTGCAATACCTGCGGTGCCCTCGAGGCATTAACTGAACTAAATGTGCAACCAAAGAATGACCTTGGCATTAACACACATAACTCGAAGTGACCGTTCTAGTCTCGCACGAAACCTCACGCGGCAGTTTCTTACGCTCTCTGCCGCTTGAATGAATCCACCTCGCGGCGCGACTTTGCCAGTGGTTCTGCTTGAGCGAGACTGTGCAGCGATCTGAGCACCGCTGGAACTGGAATGCAGGAGGAACACCTTGCTCCGCCGCATACAACAAACACGGTGGGAACCCGTGTGTATCAAATCGCTTCGTGTTGAATCTTGTTCCGATGCGCTGAAGCTGGTACTCTGTAAACAAGCAGGTCTTTTGGAGACTACATCCCACCGACAAACATTAGCGGGACGGACGGGCGCTAGCTGTATGGAGAAAGACGACATTAAATAGGCATTGGGACGCGAGTTTGACGCGCATATTAAACGAGCACGACGCTAAAGAATAGGTAGAAAGGGAGCTGCTTCTTCTGCCAGTCACTCTGTGCTTGTCAACGTCTCCTTGCGAATTCTCATGCGTTACCTTTTAGCGAGTGCTATTGTAATCGCACTGCTGGCACGAGTTGTTGGGAACTCAGCGCTGACGCCCGTTGTTGCACCTGGGTCGCAAGTCCCAAGGGTAGCGTTGGCCTGGCGGCCTGGGGTACAACTGGAAGCATCCGAAGGTCCCGGCAAAGCATGAGTCGACTGGTAACAACAAAACAACTTGTTTATTCAAACATCGCAAAGAGTTGGCGGTCAGGTTGACCGAAGTAGAGAGACGGGAGAGCACGTTACTCAACAGAAGAAATCGGAGCCTCCTCTTGGCGTCCGGGGGCAGCTGCTTTTATACTCTCGCAGTTGAGGGCAAGAAGGAACCCCTCTATAGACGAGCACGTGACTGTGCCGCTCGGGAACAATGGGATGAGAAGGTGGAGCAGCCGTCGTGCCGGCGCCGTTCGGGCACAATGGGAAGAGAAGGTGGACGCATCCGTCGTGTCGGCGCCGGTCAGACCCCCTCGCTTCACAGTTGGGGGAGCTCCTCTCCCCGGCTGCCGCGCTTCGACAAGCGTGGGCACCAACATGCACATACACACACACACGCACATGAAGACACGTGGCATTGGAACATGCCTGGACGCGCTTGGCGGGGAGGCGTAGCGGCGGCGCCGAACGGGCCAAAATGTCTGCCGCTTTGAACGAAGCCCCGGCGTCCGTTGCATCCGCGCCGGCTAAACCGCGCGTCGTAGGCGAAAGGTAACAGACCGCCCCGCCGGGGGAAGGAGATCCCGATGGTCAGGGGACTGCATCCGCTGTCCGGAGGGATGTCGCTCGATGATGCTCATAACCGAACTCGGGCGTCCCTCGACGTTTCTTGAGCGCAGCGCACAGAGAAGGCCTCGTTCTCTCGTTCAGGTTCGCACAGGACACTGCAAAGTGACTTCGGGAGAGTTCACATTTTTGTTCTCGTTCCCGGCAAGCGTTAGAACTACGCTGAAACTCAACCGCTCAGTCAGCAAGCACGGCACAACCCTCACTAAGCCCTGCCAGGCTCTTTCCCCTTTTATACCACTGCCTAGTTCCTTACAGTAGTCTAGCAGCACTCAGAACGCGTCCACAAATTGGAAAATTGCACTAGAAAGCACATCATCACTTTGAAACACTACACAAAAGCAATATGTTAAAAATCCTGCCTCAGGAAGAAAAACATCAGTAACAAACAATTTTGAGGCTGATTCCTACGTTAGGGGCTTCGACTTAAGCCATCGGCGTTACCGTTGAGACTCCCCTTTTTGTAACGCTCCTCAAAGGAATATTGTTGCAAAGCGAGGCTCCAGCGCAGGAGGCGGCCATTTTTGGGAGAGATGGTCTGCAGCCATTGGAGAGGGCAGTGATCCGTCTCAATGATAAACCTCGAGCCGGCTAGATAGCATGACAATTTCTGAACGGCCCACACGAGACACGCACACTCTTTCTCGGTGGCGCTATACGCCTGCTCACGACTGGTCAGCTTACGACTAGCATACAGGACGGGGTGTTCTACTTCTCCATTTTCCCGTTGGCACAGTACAACGCCCATGCCTCGCTCACTAGCATCGCACTGAACTACGAACCCTTTTGTGTAGTCTGGCGATCGTAGCACAGGCTGGCTTGTTAGGGCGCTCTTTAGGGCGCTAAAAGCTCTTTCCTTTGTCTCGTCCCAGACGACTGTTTGCGGCTCTGTCTTTCTTAGAGCATCCGTCAGGGGAGCCGCGATATCAGAGTACCTGGGGATGTACCTCTGATAGTAGCCGGCGACACCTAAGAACGACCGAATATCGGTCTTCGTGCGCGGTTGCGGGAAGTCTCGCACAGCGGCCACCTTTATTTCAGAGGGGCGGCGACGACCCTGACCAATCACGTGACCGAGGTAGACAACCTCGGCCTGTGCTAACTGGCACTTGGGAGCCTTGAATGTCAAGCCCGCTTCGCGCAGGCGGATTAATACTGCCCGCAAGTGTGCCATATGCTCAGACCAGGATGCGGAGAATATCGCTACGTCGTCTAAATACGGTAAAGCGAATTCTTGCTGTCCCCGCAACACTTTATCCATGAGGCTTGAAAAACAGTATGGCGCGTTCTTCAAACCAAAACTCAACACTTTAGGACGGAATGTTCCCATTGGTGAAATGAACGCCGCATACCTACTAGCCTCTTCTGTAAGTGGAACCTGCCAATAACCCCTGACAAGATCTAGGGTGGAAATAAACTGAGCGCTACTAACTTTCTCAAGGCGCTCCTCGATGTTAGGGATCGGATAAATTTGATCCTTAGTGATGGAATTAAGCCTGCGGTAGTCGACGCAAGGACGAGGTTCCTTGCCCGGTACCTCAACTAAAATCAAAGGGGAGGTATAATCACTCTCACCTGCCTCAATAACACCGAGCTGTAGCATTTTCTTTACCTCAGCCTCCATAATATCGCTCTGGCGGGGTGACACCCGATACGCCTTGAATCGTACTGGCTCTGGGGAGGTAAGTTCTATATCATGAGTAAGGACAGAAGTCCTACCAGGCCTCTCAGAGAACAGACCTTGAAACTCTTGTAAGAGCTGGTGTAGTTCGATTTTCTGCTCAGGCGACAGCGATGCTCTACTGATTAAGTCACTAATGACTTGATCGGTGTCTTCCCTGTTCGTCACTGAGCCTAGTCCCGGAAGCTCGACCGGAAGCTCTTCGGGAACGTTTACCATCATGCACACTACTGCTTCCCTTTGTCTATAAGGTTTGAGCAGATTACAGTGGTAAACTTGCTGTGCTTTCCGCTTTCCTGGCAGACTCACCACGTAGTTGACGTCTGACAGTTTTTGAACAATCCGTGCTGGGCCCTCCCACTGCACGTCTAGTTTGTTGTTTAGCGGTGTGCGCAATATCATGACCTCATCGCCCACCTCAAAACGACGGGCCCTGGCGGTCCGATCATAATAAACCTTGGCCCTCTGCTGGGCCTTTGCCATTGCTTCACCTGACAACTCCTGTGCCATTATTAAGCGTTCGAGGAGCTTAAGCACGTACTCCACCACGACTGGGTCGTCGCCCCTGCCTTCCCATGATTCTCGAAGCATGCGAAGCGGAGATCGCAGCGAGCGACCGTACACCAGCTCAGCTGGCGAAAACCTCGTAGCCGCATGCGGCGCGGTCCTTAATGCAAACATCACCCCAGGCAGACACAGCTCCCAGTCAGTTTGATGTTCAAAACACAATGCTCTCTCAACACGCGCTTCATGACGGAGTGGAGCTTCTCAACGGAATTCGACTGTGGGTGGTACACTGAGCTGTGTAACAGCTTTACCCCACACCTTTCGAGAAAAGTTGTCGTCAAAGCGCTAGTAAACACTGTGCCCTGATCTGATTGGATTTCCGCAGGAAAACCAACTCGCGCAAATATGGACAGTAGTGCATTGACTATCTCAACTGAGCTGAGTTCTTTAAGCGGCACTGCTTCAGGGAACTTTGTCGCTGGGCAGATCACAGTCAAAATGTGTCTGTACCCCGTGGCTGTTACCGGCAGAGGTCCCACTGTATCAATAACGAGCCGTCTAAAAGGCTCCGTAATGATAGGTACCAACTTCAACGGCGCCCTCGATTTGTCCCCTGGTTTGCCCACCCGCTGACAGGTGTCACATGTCCTCACGAAATGGTCTGCGTCCCGACAACACCCTGGCCAATAGTACTCTTGCAAGAGACGGTCCTTAGTTTTCTTAACTCCTAGGTGTCCGGACCACGAACCCCCATGCGACAAGCGCAACAGATCCTGACGATAGCATTGAGGAACGATCAGCTGATCGAACTCCACTCCCCTGCGGTCTAGATACTTCCGGTACAGGACCCCACCTCTTTCCACAAAGCGAGCATTTTTCTTGGCGATGCCTTCCTTGACAATGCAGCGTATGTTTTCTAGGCTGCCATCCTTCTTTTGCTCGGCTATCAAAGCCGACCGGCTGACTTTTAGCAACCTATCAAGTCCGTCTGACGTAGGCGCGATGAGCAAATCAGTAGATAGCTCTTCTAACTTTCCCGTGTCGGGCGTTTCCTCTCTAGTATCTGGCGCCTTCAACGCTACAGGCTCAATTTTATTCAGTTCGTCAGCTTCCTGCACCTCTGACCCTTTTTCATTGTTCGATAACGTCGGCCCCGCAACTACCGCCTTTGCAGCGAGCTCCCGAACCTTCGACCTGGTTAAGGCCTGAACGCTAGCCTCACCAAACAAAAGCCCCTTCTCGCGCAGGAGGTGATCGGACCTGTTCGAAAATAGGTACGGGTACTGAGGGGGAAGCATAGATGACACTGCGGCCTCCGTCTCAAGCGCTCCGAAAGGTCCTTCAATAAGCACTTTTGCTACGGGCAGACACACGCTATGAGCTTCCACGGCTTGCTTGATCCAGGCGCACTCGCCCGTGAACATATCGGGTTCTACGTAGGAGGGGTGAACTACATCCATCGTAGCTGCGGAATCGCGAAGCACTCGGCACTCTTTCCCGTTCACGAGGAGGTCTCGCATGTAAGGCTCGAGAAGCTTCATGTTTTCGTCAGTGCTGCATAATGACAAAAACACAACTTTTGGTTTTGTTTCCGGACACTGCGCCGAAAAGTGACCCGGCTTCTGGCACGTATAACAAACGCGCGCTTGCCTCGTCTCGAACCGCTTTCTGCGTTCGGCTTCGGCTGCCGCCGTCTCCTTACGTTTGGTCGGACACTGCGCCGAAAAGTGACCCGGCTTCTGGCACGTATAACACACGCGCGCTTGCCTCGTCTCGAACCGCTTTCTGCGTTCGGCTTCGGCTGCCGCCGTCTCCTTACGTTCTGTCGCACTGCTTTCACTCGCATCCGCACTACGTGTGTTCCCCTTTGCTCTCATGGGTGTGAACTTTGGCCTCTCAAACTTGGAGCCAAATTCACCCTTTTGACCGTCCTTAGCTCCGCGAGCCCGACGCGTCACAAACTCCTCGGCTAGCTCGGCGGCTTTAGCCACTGTACTAACGTCTGGCCTATCCAAGACCCAGTACCGCACGTTCTCAGGTAACCGACTATAAAACTGTTCTAGCCCGAAACACTGCAGAACTTTATCGTGGTCACCAAACGCTTTCTCTTCTTTGAGCCACTCCTGCATGTTTGACATAAGCCTGTACGCAAACTCTGTATATGACTCACTTCTGCCTTTCTCATTTTCCCGAAACTTCCGACGGAACGCCTCCGCTGACAGCCTGTACTTCTTTAGCAGACTCGATTTCACTTTGTCGAAATCCTCTGCCTCCTCTCTATTCAAGCGAGCCACTACGTCGGCCGCCTCGCCGGGTAACAAAGTGAGCAAGCGCTGTGGCCACGTTTCCCGAGAGAACCCCTGCTTCTCGCACGTTCGCTCAAAGTTAACCAGGAACAAACCAATGTCCTCTCCAAGCTTAAACGGCCGCATCAGGTCAGTCATTTTGAACAATACTCGTTCTCCTGCACCGTGTGCCTGACTTCCATTACGAGCGCGTTCGATCTCTATCTCGAGACGCTTCATTTCCAAAGCGTAGTCGCGCTCTTCTTTTTCTTTCTCTTTTTGCTCTTTAAGTTCGCGCTCCTGTCTTTTTGCCGTCTCCCTCTCCTCAATGGTCTCAAGGCATTCCGACAGCTCGTCATCCTCGGCTTCTAACTCAAGAATAGCCCTTAGCAGTTCTGGTTTTCTGAGTTTGTCCGAGACATCCAGACCCAACTCTCTTGCAAGCTCCAGCAATTTCGGTTTGCGCAACGACTTCAAATCCATGGCTGCTCTGAATGCTGCTTTCTCTACTGCCTAATATTGTCTTGCCGCAAACTAACCCGGCAGCAACGACAACCACAATTACCAGCTCTGTTTCTGACACTAACAAAAGCCTGGCAAAGCTCAGAAGAAGAAAGTCCCGCACTCACCAAACCTCGCAGCCAAGAATTCAGCGCAGTCGTTCCGCTGCAGGCAACCAGTCATCACACAGGGCTCGTTGCACTGCTCCCGGATGGTCGTTGAGCTGCTCAGCATACAGTCAACTGCATATCTTCGCTGCTGGCCTCCGTTGTCGCGATCTCACCGCTGGCAGACAGTTGTTGTAATCGCACTGCTGGCACGAGTTGTTGGGAACTCAGCGCTGACGCCCGTTGTTGCACCTGGGTCGCAAGCCCCAAGGGTAGCGTTGGCCTGGCGGCCTGGGGTACAACTGGAAGCATCCGAAGGTCCCGGCAAAGCATGAGTCGACTGGTAACAACAAAACAACTTGTTTATTCAAACATCGCAAAGAGTTGGCGGTCAGGTTGACCGAAGTAGAGAGACGGGAGAGCACGTTACTCAACAGAAGAAATCGGAGCCTCCTCTTGGCGTCCGGGGGCAGCTGCTTTTATACTCTCGCAGTTGAGGGCAAGAAGGAACCCCTCTATAGACGAGCACGTGACTGTGCCGCTCGGGCACAATGGGATAAGGTGGCGCAGCCGTCGTGCCGGCGCCGCTGGGGCACAATGGGAGGAGAAGGTGGCTCACACGTCGTGTCGGCGCCGGTCAGACCCCCTCGCTTCACAGTTGGGGGGGAGCTCCTCTCCCCGGCTGCCGCGCTTCGACAAGCGTGGGCACCAACATGCACATACACACACACACGCACATGAAGACACGTGGCATTGGAACATGCCTGGACGCGCTTGGCGGGGAGGCGTAGCGGCGGCGCCGAACGGGCCAAAATGTCTGCCGCTTTGAACGAAGCCCCGGCGTCCGTTGCATCCGCGCCGGCTAAACCGCGCGTCGTAGGCGAAACGTAACAGTGCCTAAGTTTCAAGAATTATCGAGGCCCTCCTGCGAACGTTAAATGCGAGGAATGTTTGTTTTTGATGAAAAGAAAAAAAGTGGGATGGTTGATTGCATAGCAACTGGTATCAGAGCGAGAGGGCGTTATGACTAACACCGGCGTTGCACGGCCACATCTGATTACGATCGAGACCGGTACGGATTGAATTGCTCGATCGCGAGTGACAATGATCGCTGCTACATGTTACAACAATTCGGATCCAGTTTTGGTGAGCTCAATCGCTTAAGTTGTCTCTAGTGGGCCTAAAGCACTTATCAAATTCGAATAAAATTGCAAACAAACCTCGTTTTACTGAAAAAGAAATATTATTTTGTTTGTCATTGTGGGTAAGAGTAGTCTGTAACGCTCAGAACTACATGGTCGTCATCCTACAATTGCGATCCAGAAGCCCTAGCTATTGCGACGCACGGAACGCGATCTGAATCCTAATCTGAATCCTGATCTGAATCCGGATCGAGCAAGATCGCGATCAGAAGTGACCGTCTAGTAGCACTTGAACCGGATCGAGCTCAATCCGGATCGGCTGCGATCGGGACCAAAAGTGCGTGTGTGACACCAGTAAAAGTTTCGCACTCCTCAAGCATCGAATCGGGCGTCGCTTTCTTTACCCACTATACACGCGCGTTCTCGTTTATGCCTTTTTTTAACCTTTTGTTGAGCCCGTACAGCTTTTTAATGCACGAGCAAGATTTGAATCTCTGCCAAGTCTGACTCATTTTGGCAGCAACGAGCAGCGCTCCTTCGGGTTCATTCTCGCGCAGAGATATTCAAAAGCGCCAACGCGTAGGAGCGACTCCTACGTGACGTTTTCTTTCTGACACGTCTGCATCGTCGCTCGAGTTGAAAGCGACACATAACAGAAATGCGTTAGGCATTATGTCGCACCTCTTTGATGTCCCGGATCTATATCACTGGATATATATATATATATATATATATATATATATCTCTAACTGCCAGGGACGTAGTAGGTTCTAAGGTTCTATAGAATTGCTTACTGATGAAAAAAAAAAGCATATTGCTGTTAGAATAAACGAAAAAAAAAACGCAGATTCGCTGTGTTTCGCACCGATAGTACTCGAACACGCTACATTGCCGAGAAATTTATGCCGTCATAACGATATATCGGGGCCGTCGTTTGAGAAGTATATATTCGTAAGCGGAAGTTATTTGGGTTTTCAATTTCTCAGTCAATAATCCATATTTTCCCGCCAAAGAAATGTAGCCAGGCTGTTGAAAGAGCAGTCCCCGATCTATAACTGTTCCGGTATTTCATATTTCAGTGTCCCTGAAACAAAACAAAAGTTTGAAATGCAGAAAGTAAAAGAAAAACAAAACAAGACTCTTGCGGGGATGTTTAATGCCTTCCGGCCTCCCTGGTATTTGTGGCGCTTGTCCCCGCGCTACGGGTCCACGGATTTTCGAAGCAAATGTCTTCGAATGCGTGATCTGGGCAGGAACGCGTTTACAACCACGCGAAGTGTAAAGCACGTTTCACACGGCGCGATCCCGTGATGCCAAACGCTTCGGCCATGCAACAACATGGCGCCAGCTGTCGCCAGACGCTTCGTTCCTCAAGTTCAGGCTTCGAGCGATCCGCCACCGCCATAATGCTGAACAAATCGCTAAAGCAAACTGCCTCCCCTAAAGATCGGAATATACGACAAGAGAGCAGAGAGAGTTGCACAACAGGTTAACAGCTCCGCTTACGACCGGGACGATCACATGTCCCGTCCTCGCTTTGCTCGTTTGTATTGCAAGTAGTGATGTTGCCGATTGTATACGTATATAATGGCGCCAGTTTCTTAGTACACAACAAACGACATTTCAGATTATTCTCAGCTATAGCACTATTTATTTATAGTGTCGATCATACTCAGAATAATTTCCAAAGGCTGTACACTCCGTGGTACTATGCCTACGCGATGCTGCCCTGCTGATTATTACATGTTACTTATTCTCTGATTTTTCGTGAAGCAAGCCGTGTGCACCCACATTTCCCGTTTATACTAGTTTTACTTGCAGTAACTCTAGTACAGGAGGGCAAATATTCGAACTTTGGAATAAGAATGGAATATTACGCACCGACTATTCGAATTCATATTCAGAAATTATCTATTTGGTATTTTCCAGTATTCTAAGCTAATCGAATATTTCGAAACGACCGACTGTGAAAAGTCTAGCTACTGTTCTCTGCCTGCTAAACAAAGTATCGCAAATTATCAAGACAACGACAAAACTTTTGGAAGCAATGCAGAAATAAAATGGTGAAACGCACGTTTTCTTTTCGGTTTAGCGGTGGAAGCCTGCATTACAACCTGTGATTTCTGCTCACAGTGCGTCATTTCGTGTTTTTGTCACTATAATAATGCAGCAGGTTTATTTTTTACGCTACAATTCGGTGACGTTTTCCTTGCGACCGGCCCTTATTCGTGCGTCTACGGTACACGAGTAATTCGGGAACTTTTTAGAGCGCTGCTGTTAGGCGCCCGTTTCTGCAGCGAGCGTCGGCGTCGGCGTAACCGAGCGAACGAGCAAAGGAGACGAAAGAGCGAATGCAGCGGGGGAGGGAAGACGCGAGGAAGAAAAAGCGGAGGAGGGTATGGCGAAAGCGTGAGAAGAAAAGCGTAGTGCGATGACACTAGCTTCGAGATGGCGCCAGTGTAGCGTGCGTCGTCGGGGGGGGGGGGGGTTCCGTCTGAGGTGGCTGCTGGGAATCGCGCCCACGCGTCACCCACGCGCTGCCTCTCGCGCTGCCTCTCGAGACCTGCCGATTAGCGAGGCAGTCGCGCCACATGTCCCTCTGTTTGCCACGTGCCGCACAAGACAGATTCTCCGTGCCTGCCTATATATCGACAAATGAAAACGCGTATGGAGCCGCGCTCAATTTTCGCATTAAGGAGTGTTATTGTTTCATAACTTCTGACCTTCTCTCGGCAACAAATTATTTGGCGTTCTTTTTGAAAGCTAGTCATACTGGAGCCATTAATTCTTAGAAAGCTTCCTTATAACCAGGCTGTAAAGATGTTGAGAGGCTATTCGTGCAGTTTTCTTATGACAATTAGTGATCTTCTATTGATAACTGATCTTAATTGTCCTCATGCAGTTGTCTTTCTTGCACTAGTCAGTACAAGCGTGGTACCTAATTATGCCAAAATAAGTATTCCTGCTGTAAATATGTATGTCTGCGTTTGACTATTGAATATTCACTTAGTATTCGAAAAAGTGAATGCATAGTACTTACTGCAGCGCTGTTACTTGTATTTTTACACCTAGGTGCGTGTTTTCTTTTATTTCAGCTTATTTCGCGCCGTTGGCCCCAAGGCCATCAGATGTACTAGGTCTGTCGACAGTGTTGGACGTTGTTCCTTTACAAACGTATTTATTTATTTATTTATTTATTTATTTATTTATTTATTTATTTAATGTTTCATTCATTCATTAGACATCGATTTTTTCAGTTTCTCTTTCGGTGATTATTTTTTACAAGGAAACGACGACACTCTTCTCACTTTACTGGTGCCATAATAATGAATGCTTTACAACAAAAGCCGTTTCATGAAACCCACGTGTATGCTCCTATAATGATGTGCGTCAAAAGTGTACAGAATCATTTCCTTATTATTTTTATTTTTATTTTACTTTTCTCGCGACAGAGCCTCTCAATGGAGATTATATGGCTGACGCAACAATAGAGGGCTTTGAGTACAGGACCGGGGTAGTTGGAGAAGTATGGGAGAGGCCTTTGCCCTGGAGTGGGCGTAACCATGATGATGATGATGATGATGATGATGATGATGATGATGATAATGTTGTTGTTGTTGTTGTTGTTGTTGTTGTTGTTGTTGTTGTTGTTGTTGTTGTTGTTGTTGTTGTTGTTGTTCGGTTTTTCTTTCTTTTTTTTTTTTGACGTACTCGTTACCGGTTGTCCGAGTATATGCGACGATATATGACGCCTTTTGTTCGCGAAAGAAGGCCAGCAAAGAACGCCGAGAAATAGGTAATAGAGAAAACGTTCTTACGTTATTTCGGAGTTTCTCTTCTATTTCTTTCTTTCCCTATCTTTGTTTCTAACGAGGGAACGCCAAAGTTTGCGAAGAGCGTAGTCGAGCATGATTCGTAAATAGCCAGGACGTGCATAGGAAACATGCACGAACGCGCAGATCGGTAACATCTAAGTCTGCCTCCGATGGCCCGTACACCGCACGCACAATTGGACACGCAAAGGCATAAATGCGATGAACACGGGAAGAAAACGAAGTGAAAGTGCGAAACGCGAGACGCGTGCTGAATACCCCGACGAGAAATTACGCCTGCATAAGCTTCGGCCTACTATAATGGCGGGAAAATGATAACTGTAGGCTAGCGAGAGCGAGGTCACCTTGGAAGTATATTTAGTTTCCGAAGCTATACCTACGCATGAGAGTGCGCTTCTTATTCTTCTTTTTCTTGCTTTATTTACATATATTGGAAGAAAGTTTGCATGAAGAGCAGGTAAGCTATAACCAAGCGGCTTATCAAAAAGAAAGTCGTCGGTTCCTTTCTGTAGCAGTGCGCGCAAGAAGGCGCGCTGAATAGCAACCGGAGGAACGAATGGTCTGACTGAAACCTTATCTTGCCTTTCTTAAAGCGTGGATGCCGATGGTTAATTACGGAAGGCGCGATAAGCGCATTCGGGAGGTGTCACGACACTTCACGCACTCGCGGAAGCTGCTGGGCGTGTGATTTGTGTAATAATCAGAGTCACGGGTTACTCGGCAAGTGCAATTAAGCAACCTAGTCGTTAGGATCATCATAATAATCAGCCTCTCTTTTTTTTTCATGTCTACTGCAGCTCGAGGGCCTCTCCCAGCGATCTCCAATTAGCCCTTTTCTTGCGCTAGCTTATTCTAAGTTATGCCTGCAGATTTGCTCATTTTATCGCACCACCTGATTCTATGCCGTGCTCAGCTGCGCTTCCCGTCCCTTGGCACCTGTCCTGTAACTCTAATACTCCACTGGTTATCTGTCCTACGCATTACATGGCCTGCCCAACTCAATGATTTTCTGTTGGTGTCAACTAGATTGTCGGCTACACCCATTTTCTCTCTAATCTACAGGAGTGTCGGTGTCGTATATGATCATAGTAATGATGAGGATGGGGAAAGTGATGTGGATAGTAAATGAAGAAAGCGCAAGCTATATACATATACTAAGCCACTGTCAGAACTTACCCGGTTTACATGGGGAATAGGTAACCACGCTTGCTCGGGTGCTCGAATTAAGTATCCACTCGAATATGTAGCGTCTGCTTTGTTCGCGCTTCTTATACCCGTGTTCCTAGGATGGCTCTAAATACGCCTCCTCCTCCCCCCCTCCCCTTCCTCATCTACCTAGACCCTTCGAGTCAACCTTGAATAAAAACATTCTATAATAATAATAATAATAATAATAATAATAATAATAATAATAATAATAATAATAATAATAATAATAATAATAATAATAATAATAATAATAATAATAATAATAATAATAATAATAATAATAATAATAATAATGTCAGTAATAATTATCATCACACTAGAGCTTTACTATGAGCTGTGACGCTTTACAAAGGCATGTTGTGTCATGCAGGAGGCGCAGAACGTGATTTGTTGGTAAAATAACTGCATGACGTATATTTTGTATTTCCCTCCTTGCTAGCTTTATATGCCTAAACACCCTGCCAATTATATTATGAAACTGACATTCATTCATTCATTCATTCATTCATTCATTCATTCATTCATTCATTCATTCATTCATTCACGCTTTCACGTGAACTGCATATGTCGATAGGATTGTTTAAAACTGCCGCCTTCGCATATTTTGAATGCGTACATTGTTACGGACATCAGCGTCAGCATCATAGTCATCTTTCTTTTTTCCCTTTCTACTTTTTCAGGACGAAGGCCTATCCCAGCGGTCCCTAAATTATTGCAAATTTTTGTAAAAGCGCTGACGGACATTGCATTACAGTCAGCATTACAGTCACTCGATTCTAACTTTTTATTAAAAATGCAGCAAATCTCATCAAATTTTATGCCGAGGTTCCCGAGAAAAACGACGTCTCCATTTCTATGCTTTGGAAAGGAGCGCCCGAGGTAAAGCTTGCCCGACCGGTGGCTGACACGCAATGCAGCGCTGTTCGCCGGCGCAACACCGGCGCAGAGCTCCCGTTAGTGACGAGAAACCGTGTTTCTTATGTTGCCAGCTGCATGTGGCACCTAGCTAAAGGCTTTTCTCAATGAATGGGGAAGTGTTTTAGGCACTGGGGGCAGCATAGTCCTCCGTTGCGATGTTCAAACTAAAGTCGGTTGTTTGGAACACGGCGATATCGGCGTTTTTCTCAGAGACGGAGCTACTGCTCGTGACAGCCATGTAACCGATTCATTATTTCTAATCCTGAAAAGCTAGCAGCAACGCCACGGTTCCTCATTGGTTTTCAGTTGAAGGGGGAAAAAAAATCACACGCACCGTGGGAGTCCATGGGTGATGGCTACATATGTACGAAGCTCTATTGTTAGCTATCCAGCATTGTTTGGGGCTACACAAAGCGTTACCACGTAAGCTAATGCGTTTGTGCAAATCGAGTAGCTTTGTGTGTGGCGAGGGCGTATGTGTGCGTAACGACAGCAGGAAGACGGCGACGATGGTGACGACGATCGTATGACGGCAATGACGTGATTCATACTGCGTCCGTTCGACGCGAATGTGTACGACATGCCGGTTAGGGGGGGGGGGGGGTCAGCGCAGGTATTTAACGGCTTTAAGCAAGAGATGCATGGTTTGTGATGTTATCTCTGACTGAGCGTTATACAATCGTATATGCGTAGTACCTTTGTCTATGCCATGCGATGTATGTTAAAACAACGACGACAATTGCACTCCGGCGAATAAATCCTACAACGTGATCAACCTGGGTCAGTCATGAAGGCGATACAACGTTGCACTGTTACGACGTAGCGTTAGCTGCTACGGTAAAACTACTGGAGCACGTGGGCCGGTCCTGAAGACGGGAGGTGCGGTCTAACGCAGAATCTCAAAGCGCGAGCTGTCAAGAGGAAAGAAAATGAGGAACTGGTACTGGCACACGCGTCAAACGTCTCGAAGAGCTAGTCGGCTGCCAGAGTTTATACCTATCCTTTCTGAACAAGTTCATGGCAGTGGCGCATACTCTACGCAAATTAAGCCCATCAATTAAATCGGCCGTGATATTCACTGATTCGTTATCATTGCGCTCATTCCTTACTGCTTCTCGTGACTCTCGCGTAATGAGAACGTTTCATTCGTCGGTACCTCGATACTTGAGAAGTGTGCGTTTAATTTGGGTGCCTGGCCGTAAAGGACTAATTATGAAATGAAATTGCAGATTCTCCAGCCAAGGCATCGATAAGCGGCTCGATTCTACCACATTCTCTTTTGACTGCTCATGTCACTGCTGCTAGATTTCGCAGGAGCGTCCTTATGCAGGCAGTGTCAGGCTATACGCAGTAACTAACTCTGTGAATTACCGACATCTTCTATAACCTTGGCACAGAGATTTTTGTCACACACGAAAAATTGAAATATCCATCACGAGGCCGCGCCGCCATATACCTACGTTAAACTAGACCCCCGAAAGCCACTTTCCCACATCTGGAGAACCATACGTGGTCTACGTTCCTTCCCTGAACAACGCTTCCCATTCAAAGCGCTGGCGCTCTTCCAGGGGCGGCTAGAGGCTGATGTTGCAGAAGACTTTTGTGCAAGGATCGCTGGCCAAGCAACCGGTCCAGGCTTTCGAGCCCCCAGTCGCATCCCTGTTTCACGTGACGGCCGCATGGATCTTCCTTTCATAATGGAGGAACTAGAAGCGGCTCTTGCTCTATGCAGGCGTTCTTCATCCGCGGGACCAGATGGAATATCCTACCGCGCCTTGAACAACCTGAGTGATGGCGCACGGAGAGAACTGTTACATCTCTACAACTTATCTTGGCAGGATGGCATGGTTCCCGAAGAATGGAAGATAAGCCGCTTGGTCCCTCTCCTGAAGCAAGGCAAGTCCCCACTTGAACCCACCTCATACCGCCCAATAGCGCTGGCCAGCTGTGTGGGAAAGATAATGGAAAAGATGATCCTTGCCCGCTTGGAGTGGTACCTGGAGCACTACAACATGTTACCGAATTGCATGGCTGGTTTTCGTCGAGATCGCTCTTCAGTAGACAGTGTTGTTGATCTCGCTACGTACGTCCAGCTTCAAAAGTCACGCAAAAGATTATGTGCAGCTTTGTTCTTGGATGTCAAGGGGGCATACGATAACGTATCTCACGAGGCTATCCTCGATGCTCTTGAGATGGTTGGTCTAGGTGGTCGAGTTTTCCAATGGATCTCTCATTACCTTTTTATGAGATCTTTCTTTGTCTCTACCGGTGATGGTAAAACCGCACTACACTACACGTACCGAGGTGTTCCTCAAGGCGGTGTACTAAGCCCTACCCTATTCAACCTCACACTCATTGGTCTCGTTGATCATCTGCCAGCAGCGATCAAGATATCAATGTACGCCGACGACATATGTATATGGACCTCAGGTGTGACACGTCCTCAGATACGTGCAAGACTTCAAAAAGCTGCTACTCTAATAGCTATATACCTCCGCAACCAAGGTCTTGAAATCTCGTCAGACAAATGTGCACTGATGGCGTTCACTCGCAAACCAATGACACCCTACGCCATATCAATAAATGGCCAGTTAATTTCTTATGAGAAGACTCACAAATTTCTTGGCATAATCATTGATAGAGATCTCTCATGGAGCCCCCACGTGACCTACTTGAAGAAGCGTCTGACAGCAATCTCCCAACTTTTCAAGTTTCTGGGAGGAAAGACTTGGGGAATGTCAGTGCATGCAATGTTGGAATTGTACAGGGCTCTTTTTCTGGGCTTCTTGATATACAGTTTGCCCGTACTGACCAACACCTGCCAGACAAATCTCCGTGCTCTACAGGCTATTCAAGCTCGGGCTCTCAGGGTTTGTCTTGGTTTGCCAAAATGCACATCGATAGCAGCGACTATTGCGATTGCTCGGGACCAACCTATACAAACACACATTGCGGTAGAAGTGTTGAGAGTGCACATTAGGCACGTTGCCCGTGCCTGTTCCCACCATCTGGCAACACTACCGTCAGAAAGGCCGCAGGCAGCATTTTGTACTACGATTTCGGAGTATTCCACCTGCCTCCCGTCAGGCTTCACCCCCGCAACTAAGCCATCGATTCCTCCATGGTGTTTGGCTCGACCCGCAGTGCACCTCACCGTACCAGGAATCAGGAAAAAATCTGAGCTGTCATCACCTGCTCTTAAACAACTAACTCTGCTCCTTTTGCACGAGAAGTACGCCGACCACGTACATATTTATACTGATGGATCGACAACTCTCCAGTGTTCCTCTGGAGCCGTGGTCTTCCCAGCGAAAGCCACCACCATCAGTTTCAAGACATGTCACCCAACGACACCGATGGCCGCGGAACTTGCAGCCCTTCGCGCTGCACTTCGTCTCGTCAGCCAAGAGCAACCTCGAAGGTGGTCAATATTCAGTGACTCGAAGGCTGCACTGCAATCTTTGCTATCGGCCCTGCGGCGCGGACCACACGAACAACTGGTATTTGAGATTAGAGAACTCATTCATACCTTAACTGAGAAAGGACACCACGTGACATTTCAGTGGCTTCCAAGTCACTGCGGAGTCATAGGGAATGAACACGCTGACAACGCTGCTCGGTCGGCTCTTCAAGGGGACGAAGAGGAGCCGATACCGTTATCAAGGACAGATGCCGCTCGAAAACTTCGAATGATCAGCCGTGACATCACGTTCTCCTTGTGGAACGCTGGAAGTTTTCACGACTACCGACTCCACAATCTTGACTACTCTCTACGCCTGTGTATTCCAGCTGGACTCTGCCGTCGCGAAGCTACCCTGCTTTGTCGACTATGGCTAGGGGTGGCTTTCACCAAGTCTTTCACTTACCGAATTGGATGGGCCGACGACGCCACGTGTGAGGACTGTGGTAACGAGGAGACTTTTCAACACCTTCTTTGTGACTGTCCTCGATATAATTTACAGAGACAATCACTCGCAACCGCGATAGCGCGCTTTGACCAAAGACCTCTCACAGAGGAACTTATTTTACAATACCGCCATCACAAGCCATCGCAGCAGAGGGCGACGAGGGCACTGTTGCGGTTTTTGAGGGCGACAGGGTTGGACAGGCGGCTGTAGCCTGAACAAATTTTGATAGTGTGGCAAGTGTCACTGTGCTGTGCGATGACAGTATTCGGTGCCAGTGACCGATGGTGACTGTGTGTCTAGGCTCCTTCCTTTCCTTATCTCTACTTTGTTACCACTTTACCTCCCCCTCCCCTCTCTCCCCAGTGTAGGGTAGCCAACCGGATCTTTTTCTCTGGTTAACCTCCCTGCCTTTCCCCTTTCCTCTCTCTCTCTCTCTCTCTCTATCTACACAGGTGTGGTCTGGTACCCTCACCATTATGCTCATTCTGTGGCAAAGCGTAGACAATAGACAATTTCTTGTTGTCTTGTAGGCATTTTTCTGCAATAAGGAAAAGATTGCTTGAAATCCCGCTTCGCAATATTGGCGTAGATTTCTCTGTGCCTGTGATCCTATCTTTTGGAGGCTCTATTATTCGGTTCACACACTGAAATGCTTGCTCGGTAATCTCAAATTACTTGATTTAATCTAATCGATCAGCATATTATTATTATTATTATTATTATTATTATTATTATTATTATTATTATTATTATTATTATTATTATTATTATTATTATTATTATTATTATTATTATTATTATTATTTCTTCCTTTATTCGCCGGTTTCTTCTGGTTGCCTTTTTCCTCTCACAAGAATATTACTTTCCAAGCTCCAACGTTCAAATTGTTGATTTCCTTGTTTTTCTATACACCTAATTTAATCACCCGATTCATGGCCAATCCCCTACTCTGGGCATGCGCCATAACCACTTCCGTCAACAAAAACAACAACAATAGTCGACATTGACACGCGAGGGGTATGCCTGCGGAAGATACTGACCACGTTTTCATCCACTGTTGAGAAATGGTCTGGGACGTCCTTCAAAGAACATTAAAATTGGAACTTCCAATATAAGATCAGGTATTTGGCAATAAACAGTGATGATGGACTTCCCTATGATTTAATTACGCTTACCGGCCTCAACTGTTTATGACGCTCCAGAATGGCGGGCTGCCATTGTGACCAGGATGCAAAACCAGCGCGTATTTGATTTCGGGTATGTATGGCACGGTTTATTTCGTTACAGAAACAACTGGAATGTGTTCCCGAGTGGCTGCAAACGGTTGAAGCTCTAACTGTACTAACGGAATTATAAATAACAGCGCCACGGCTGTAACGTGGACGCACGTCATGTACAGTCGGCGTCATCCTTGTGTAGAGCGGGGGAACGGCGGCCTCCGTGGCGCTCAGGAGCCAGCCACGCGACGCCTCACGGCAGTTTCTGGGCTGAAACGTGCCCAGGAGCTACCATTAGACGTCGGGCCCAGCAGCTAGAGCGTTCGACGTTGTTGGCTGCCCCTGGAGCGCCACGGAAAGCGCCGTTCACCCGCTCTACACAAGGATGACGCCAACTGTACATTTTGTGATTAATCTAACATCATCCTTTGAGTTGACCTTTAGTGAGTATTTAATATTTTAAGAAGTCAAATACCAGCAATAAACAAAAAGAAATAAAAAGAAGCAAAAAATCTATCTTGCACATATGGTTAGAACATTGGGGGCTCGAAGGCAGAGGTTTGATTCCGCTGTCGGGCATGCATTTCTTTTTATAACAGAGGTTCAAAATCGTATGACACAGTACTTTCACTGCCTACCTACCGCTAAGTGCCGGGAATGAGACAAAGAATGCACCGCATTCGAAGAGTTAACACGACCTGAGCGGATTTCTGTATACAGCATCATACCATTTGTTGAAGCAAAACGGCTGGATGTGTTATGCGCAATGCGCTTGCATTAGGGCTCTGTAAGGACCTTTCCTTGAATATTTTTACGCGACAGTTTTTTTTTTTTTAGCATAGGCGATTGTTGCCGTTCCGCAGCTGGCATGAAATGTCTGCAATACTGATGTAGCGTCAGTCGCTGATAGAACAAGGCTTCTCGGCCTTTGACACGCCCTCCTGCCATGACGTCCACCACCACTTTCAGCAGACAACTTTAAACCGGCTCGACTCCCGACCTTTTTTTTGAGTAAAAAAATACTGGCACCGTGTACACAACTGTAGCTAGCGCAAAGCGCTATTCACGTACAAGAGCGGTTTCTGAAGCACACCGGCCTGAGTGACAATTTATACAGTCCGGCTGTGGATCCTCCCACGTGCACGCAGTGTTCTTTCTCTCCCTCTTTCCGTTCGCCTTTCCTGTACGCCCTGTGTAGGGTAGCAAACCTGACACTCGTGTTAATGGCCTCACTGCCTTTACCCTTAATGTTTCATTGCTGTTTATCTCTTCCGTTTGACTTTCTGTTGGGTTTTCTCTTGTCCTCTCGCCGCACTAAATGTACATGATAGGTGTTCAGTTAGGGTAACGACGTCTGTGTCCCACCTCCATAATGACAAAAATGACAAATGACAGCGCACTGCTCGTAAATTAAACCTCCAGCGCAGAAAGACCACTTTTCCGAGGCGTGAACTGGGGCCCCCTTCCGAGGTTGTCCCACTCCTGACCCGCAATTATGTGCAGTGTAGCGCAAACGGAACACACAAGGCGACAGAAGATGGGCACATGGTGCTACTGACAATTGAGGGTTTTATTGCAGGTGATCGATATATATGTCATCGCGCAACAAAAGGAAAATAGAAAAGAGCACAAACAGAACAACCCAGCAATCCATCCGTCACAGGCCACCATATAGAAAGTCAAATTTTTTTCTTTTTCTGACAAGAATGCAGACGCGAAACCGATACCATTACCGCTTCTTTTGTTAACCTGTACGGCTTGAAAAAGATATGGTAAAAATGTTGTAAAACGTATGTGGGACAGACATGACGTTGTATTAACCTATGGTTAAAAAAGCACAGTGCACCTGTAAATAATGCAGCTTCCAAATAATCTATAGCCTTGCACTGTCGATCGCGTGGTTGTTCAGCACTTTTCGCAAACACGGAGTGAGTGTTTAGACACAGATATGAGGTTTCCAAAGGGGCCGAAACTTGTCACATTTGCAAAGAAAATCATAACCGTGTTAGCCGAACATCAACTGGTTTCCGTGCCAAACAAATGACGCTCTTGCAGCAAATATTTTTCTTAACTTTAAATGATTCAGACGTCTGCTGCAAATGACGTCACGCGCACCTTTGTACTTGCTTATATGTGTGAATCCATCAGTAAACCGTTCAGTTGCGAGTCAGAGCTACTGGTGGTGTGTTCGGCCTGGCTTTTCGGCCTGGCTTTTTTGTACAATGTTATACATCCAAATAGAGAATTATCAGCTTGCCCATATCGAAGTTTTATTGTTATGTATATACATTCGTTGACACGCGGCTGTGAGCCAGTGCCTTTTTTTTTCGCCCTTTCCACTTTCGCACGACTCCACTTTCCAACGAAACTGAGTGACTGTGCTCTATTGCGAGCACGCGAATTATCTAATGTCATAACTCTCTACTGTACGTTTCTTTCTTTTTCCTTTCCCTGCGTCCCTCCAGTTTCGCATCGTAGCGGAACATACGCATGCGTTCTTGGTTTCCATTTCTTCTTTCCTCTCGCCATCTCTTTTCAGAGAGCCGTTTATTTCGCTACACTAACCAGAGCTTACGGATGAGAAGAAAAAAAAAAGCTGACTCTGGTTCTCGCAAATGTGTTAGCGGGACATATATTTTATGTCAGGTTTCGCAGTGATATACTGTACTTTACGGTTACGCACTGCATCTTCTTTCGTTTTACTGACGAGGCTCCATTTTTTTCGCAGACCAGACGGCGATGCAACCGAAATAAATGCCGTATGACACATTTATGCAATCCTCAGAGAGACCACTCGGTGTGCTTCCGTATGTCGCTGAATCTTCTAAATTCCACGGGCAATTGGATGCGATAGCAAACAAGTCATGAAGCGCCGGCAAAAATAAGTTCCGTCGGTGGTTCCTCACTGTTCATAAAGTTCAGTTTTTCATGGTTCGCAGAAAAGCGCAAGTTTAACATTGCCCCGTTTCTCTCACTTGACACATGGCAGACCCCGCTAGGAGATTCTCCCCGGGGCGTCGCATACATGCTGGAATCCGCATCTAACACTGACGCCATTTTTTGTTCTTCATATCTTGACCGTAGTTTCACTAAACCTACGCGTTGACCACCGTCATTCGGCAGGCAGCTATGACCCGCAGGAAAGCAGGTGAAATGCGTTTCACAGTGACTAAACACTCGGCCTATGGATACTGGTTTTGCAAGGATTGCCATAAACGCCTGGAATTTGTGGGAATCACTGAAGTAAGTGGATTGTTTTTTACAGGTAGTATTGTTCTGCGCGTCCACTAAAACCTCATGAAAAAGGCATGCTACAGCCTATGCGAACAAAAACAGAAGGCAAAAGAAAACACAGTGTCGGCACTCTTCTACAACTACATGTGGCGCTTATAAAACCCCTGCATCTGACAAGAAAAGCAAAGGAAAGAATAGCATCTGCACAGAAGCAATATTTCATTCGAGGGAAGCGAGGCGAAAAATCCAGCTTTACTTCTTCGAGCAAGAAACAATATGATAAGTGAGCTTGAGAGAGCCAGGTGAAAAAAAAAAGTGAAGAAAGGCATAAGGTCCGCATAGCACTGCATACTTTTGCTCCTTTGAGTTTGCGGTTCAGCGAGGCAGAATTAACACTAACCGCAGAAGGGCCAACCTCCGTTCTTACTACGAATTGTGGTGAATGCATTCAGCGCCCTGTTACAAGCGTTCTTCCTTTTATTCTAGAGCATGTTCTGTAGTATGAAAGTAAAAGAGAGAGAAAGAAAGCAAGGACGAAAGTTAATTCTGTCGTCTTCTGTGCTCCCCGTTTGCGCCTGGAATTCGTTGCTTTCTTTTGGCGTGTACGTGTAGTATTATGCATGCGATTGCTGGCTAGCAGCACGGTGTTGCAATGCGGAGGGTATTCTAGCGCTGAATTAGTTCTGCGCGAGTGAGTGAAATGCCACTGGTCATGAATACGCAGAGTGAGTAGTCATGCACCGCCTTTTTTGCAGTGCATACGAGTGACAAGGCGCCGGTTATTCTTCAGCGAGACGGCTTTACAAATCTCTGATGGCTATACCGAAATACAATTGTAGTCTGAGGGTGCACAGGGCTGTGACAATGACAAAATATCTATTGAAAGCTGCGTCACATCTTCAGGGTCATTCTAGTCGCGTTGGACAGTTCTATAATGTCCCTATCGCTTACGAATTCATCTACGAGCCTGCAGATTTCCATGGTAAACTTGGCGGTACTTTCTCGTTTCGCCAAGATCACCTAAGCTTTATTTTCAAGCTGAAGTAATTCCATCTTTCTTGCTTGAAGTGACTGTGATAGTCTTGTCTTTTCAGCCTAGCGAAACAGACTGCTCTTAAACAGACACTAAAGTGAAACAATGAATCATTTGTTAAAATGATATTGCAAAACACCATTTTTCTTAATTTCCCTGTACAGGCGCCGCAATCTTAGCGCCGGTACGTCAGTGTGACGATACAGATTTCATTGTTATTTTTCTTTTCGTATTTGCATCATTGCGACGCAATAAAGGTTCTCGAAACTTGTCGAGTTCAGTCATTGGCTCTCTTATAATACAATGTAGTCCATCTTTACCGATCAAAAAATTAATCATTGTTTTGAGCAGCCGCCGTGAAAGTACCACGTCAACACCAGCCTATTTTTATGTCCACTGCAGGACGGAGGCCTCTCTCAGCGATCCCTATTTACCCCTTCCTTGTGCTAGCTGATTACAGCTTGCGCCTGAAAATTTGCTAATTTTCTTTCCCCCCCCCCCACCACCTAATTTCCTGCAGTCCTCGACTACGCTTCCCTTCCCTTGGCACCCACTCTGTAACTCTAATGGTTCATCGGTTATCTACCCTATGCATTACGTGGCCTGCCCAGCACCATTTTTTTCTCTTAAGAGGAAGCTTTAGCAATGGTGCTCCTACATAAATACATGTAAAAGGTGAATTCGTTTTTATCGGCAGCCACTGCACCAAAAGTGGCGAAGTTTGTTGCATTTAAAAGAAAAGACCTAAAATCTAGTCACTGTTGGTTTCGAATTTTTGAGTTAGGTCGTCAAATTTTCATTAAAGAGTGTCGAAAACCGAAAATTTTAAGAAAACGAAATTATCAAGTTTACGAAGGTGTAACTCGGCAATGAAAAACGATATCACAATTCCGTGAATTGCATCTAATATAGTCCATCTAAAGCAGACAAAATTGATTGTTACACATCAATCTAGTATTATGGTAATACAGCTTTTGCGGAACCCTTGTAGACAGTAACAAATTCACGTAGGATATAAAATGACATATCAAATTTGTCCGCTTTCGGTGTTCTAATATATGCCGTTTACATAACCGCGGTATCGGTTCTTGATGCAGAGCTATTAAATTATGAAGCTAGTGCTTCTACTTTTTTCAAACTTTCACATTTTTGAAAACCTTTTAAACAAAATTCAGGCCCTAAATCGAAATTCCGCTTCATCAGTCACTATAATTTACCTTCTCTCTCAATTGCAACAAATTTCATTAAAATCGGTCCAGGGGTTATCTCAGAACAACGCTTTTGCATTTCACATGTATTTGAATAGGCCGTGTCGGAGTTGGGCCCGAGCTAACACTTCCTCTTAATGCCAACTAAAATATCGGCCATCCCTTTTGCTCTCTGATCCTCACCGCTATCTTCCTGTGTCTTAACGTTATGCCTAACAGATTTCGCCACATCGCTCTTTGCGCGGTCAGTGACTTGTTCTCGATCTTCTTTGTTAACCCTTAAGTCTCTGCGCCGTACGTTAGCACCGGTAGAATTCAATGACTGTACACTTCTTTTTTTTTCAACAAGAGTGGTAAGCTGTCACTCGGTATTTGGTAATTCCTGCCTTGTGCACTGAACATATACGACGTCACAAAAAGCTAGGACGGGAAGGTCAAGATGGTGTCACCACCCGTACTTTCACTCTGGCGTTTCTTTTTTAAGCTTACCACGCCTTCTCACAATGTAAGAGTGGCTTTTTCTGATACTTTATAAAGGTAACTTGCCAATATAACTCACTGACTTTATCTGTAGTGTCCCTAATAAGCAAACGAGTGCTGAGAGATTTCGTAATGCGCACAGGGCTGGTTTCATTAAAGTTAGCTTCGCCATTCGCCGGTGTCCCGATGACAACTGCGAAGGAAAGCAACACAGTTTAAAAAAAAAATCATACTTCGCACTTGGAGAAGAATGACTCTGCGGAAATAAAAATACGAACCACCATCAGAACAGGGCATACTCATTCGACCGACCGAGCAAACCAGGAAGCCAATATAGAAGCAGCCCGAGGCCAAATTAATCAGCAAGGAACTAAGTTAATTAATCAACAACTCGAAGCCGCGATGCCGAAAGAAAATATTACGCACGTAATTTGGTTCTTTCTTTTTTTTCTAGAATTCACGCTGCAGTGGCCCCGCAGTGACATTCGTATATGTTAGTTCGTGTTAGGGTAGCGTAATAAATTGCTTATTTGCGGGATCACTACTGTGCGTACTGGACAGAGACAGTGAGAGAGAATGAGAGACGTACGCAAACTTGTAATTCACGGTTAAGAAGACACAGCTCACACAAATCAAGACAAAAGCCGGACTTGACACTACATAAGTGACGACCTATTTGTTTTTTGAGTTTACTGTGATTAGCATCGCATACTTCACGCACTTTCCGGTAGCTATTTTGTGTTTCTAGGTCTATAAACATTTTTCAGCCAACTTGTGTGGCTGGGTAGTCCATGGTCTAATGTGTAGAGTATCCGGCTGCGGTGCTGAGGAAACCGTCATGTAAACGAACACTCATACCAACTTAGGTCACTGGGTATGTGCGACTCCATGGATATATCATAAGAAGCCAACAGACACACCAAGAACAACACCGGGGAGATTACTTGTACTTATTAATTGAAAAAAAGGAATGCTAAATTATTGGCAATGAAAGGGGATGAAAAAAACAACTGGCCGCAGGTGGGATGCGAAGCCACGTCTTCGCATTACGCCTGCGATACTCTTGCTACTTGAGCTATCGCGGCGCCGGTTTCCCATCCACTTTCTGGGGTATTTATGTTTATCTACTAGGACTAACCCCTGGGAGTGTTAGCCAGCGCCACCACTCACAATCCTTGGTGGCGGATGCGGAAGATCCTGTCTGCCGCAGGTATCACGTGTACGTGAACTTTTTGGGTGAAGGCGACTGGTCATTAAACCCACACGTGGTACCTGTAGACATCAATGTTGCCGGATTCGAGACCCTCGCCATGTAATGAACGAGAAGAAAAGAAACCGAGGGGCCCGATTTTTATTAGTTATATCATAAGAGACAACAAATAAATACACCAAGGGCCGCGTAGGGGAAATTACTTGTACTTATTAATTGCAATCAGGTAGCAATCAGGTGGCAGGTTCGGATCATGCTGCATCATGTCATGTTGCATACTCTGGTGACTGCGTCCGTACGTGTATTCGTGCGTACGTGTTCATGTCGTGTGTTCGAGCGTGGACGAGGGGAGGGAGGGAGGGGGGCTTTCTTGATCGAGAGTGCGCCTATATACGAGCATGTTTTTCTTCGGCATTCAAGAAAAACAAACATGCTTGGCCAAAGCAAAGATTCAGGACGTGTGCACTTGGCTTCCGCGTCAATGTTGACACACGTGCTGGACAAATACTTCGATTCTCTATTTAGGGTATACGTTTGCCGTTTACGACGGGAGGTTTGCGTCGTTTCTCGACGTAAACCTCCCACTTCCATGAGCACGATGTTCGTTCATGAACGTGTTATTCTTACTATCGCGTTAATTCCAATACCGGGCTCTCCCGTTGAAGCATGCTAAGAAATAAAAAAGAAGAATGTGTGCGCCTGCATCTGTAAAACATCTCTGGAAAACAGTGCGTCATTTCTTGAACCGGTGGCCACCTTCCGACCCACTTGAGAGAGGCACGCACGAGTGCAATGACTGTGTTTGAAGTTAGACTCGGATGTCGTGGTGTTTGGCCATGCACGAGGAAAAATAATATTTGCCTTAGATTGGAGGCGGCTAAACAAATAGTCTTGTGCATCCAGACAAAAGTACGAATGCCGCAATGACAGTACGTTCGAGAAATAGTTCGGGTACGTTTCGGGTACGGTTGGTACCCGTACGGTGTACTGTCCGTACACGTAACTACACCTTCTCTCTCCCTTGTCTCTCTCCCCCTTCTCCCTTCGCCCAGCGTACGGTAGCCAACCAGACCCTTGACTGGTTAACATCCCTGCCTTCCTGTGCTCCTCTCTCTCTCTCCCTCTCTCTCTCTCTCTCTCTCTGTGTGTGTGTTTGCGTGCGTGTGTGTGTGTGTGTGTGTGTGTGTGCGTGCGTGTGTGTGTGTGTGTGTGTGTGTGTGTGTGTGTGCGTGCGTGTGTGCGTGCGTGCGTGCGTGCGTGCGTGCGTGTGTGTGTGTGTGTGTGTGTGTGTGTGTGTGTGTGTGTGTGTGTGTGTGTGTGTGTGTGTGTGTGTGTGTGTGTGTGTGTGTGTGTGTGTGTGTGTGTGTGTGTGTGTGTGTGTGTGTGTGTGTTCTAGGCGTCGCGCCGGCTGAGGCAGCCTTCAACGCACGACCACTTACAGATATACAAAATTACAAATATCACTCATGTGCAGTTTCCTTACAGCATCACTTTTGGATACTTTCAAGACTTGGCTCAAGAGCGCGGATGGTCTCCAGAGTACTGTGTGCAGCAAAACTTCAAGCATAAATGTTGAGCTGCTTTCTTACAACGGAAGTTCTAAAAATTGATTACTCGAAGGAGGGTTCGATTGGCTCCAGCGGCCCTCTGAAAGTTCTCCGCAACCCTCTTAACAGAAACTTATGTTTGAAGATTTCTTGAAAGCTTTTGCTAGCAGACCTTTTAGTTCTCTGAGGTTTCATTTTTTGCGCGGCTCACATTCTCGTCATGAACTCGACGCGCGCGGGGCGAGTCAGACGCCTAGTTGGCCCAACCCGCTGCAGCCATGGTTAACATGCATGTTGCAGAGCGGTTTTAGTGAGCCAATCTACCCCTTGCAAGGGGGTTGAAACAACTCGCTTTGACGCTCACTCGGCCTGAGCCCCCTAAAGCATTTGCATGAAACTGTCGACCGGTTTTCGGTCCGACAAGCCCACTCGTCACCTCATTTTGTCGGGTTCATATTGCTACGCAGAAAGAGGCAAGGAGTAGATTTTACACAGTTGTATTTACAGGCGCATGCATATATAGCACTGCCCAAAATGAACAGTCCGCGTGAAGTTGTGAAGTCGTCTTCATAGCTATGGCACGGTGGGCCTGTTTTAGCATTGATGTACAGGACTTGTACTACTCTCTACCTCATAACAAGTTGATGCAGTATATCAAGCAACGTATAACCGAAGATAATGATGAACAAGTGTTTATTAGTAACTCTCTCGTTTCTGTTGAAAGTTTCATGGAAATTCTATTATTTTATTTAAACTCTGCGTACATAGAGTGGGAAGGAAAGCTTTTTTTTTTTTTTACAAAAATCGGGAGTTTGTATCGGTTCAAGCGTTGCGCCTGTTCTCAGCAACAATCTTTTTTGGCTTATGTAGACGTAAATTCAAAAGAACGTTGGTTACTTGGCTGTTAAGGTTGTGCGACATGTTGATGATTTTCTTGTTATTGTGAAAACCTTTGACGTACAAAGAAGAGTCGTTGACGTGTATAAAGGTGTTCAGGGAATGTGGTGAAGGCCTCATTTTCACGGGTGAACTGCCCATTGAAAATGAGTTACTTTCTTAACTTAAGGATAGTATTTTTTGAAGCAGATAATGTTTGCTGGCAGTATTCTCCTAGGGCAGCGAAGCCTTTACTTGGATTTTCGTCTGATCACTCTAAAGTAGTAAAAACTGGTATTTCCGTTTCTTGCACATACTCTTCTTTGTTTAAATCATGCCGCCACAGGATGCAACATAGTTTTGAGAAGCAAGTATCTAGACTAAGAGTAGCAGGGTATCCTACTGGTGCTATCGCAAGAGCTTGTGAAAAGGGGGCAAAATCAGTTAAAGGCTGTCCGAAAAGAGCAACAGTTGACGATGTTCCTAAGAGTAGAAAGAATGCAGTTTCACTTCCTTATGTGCATAAGTTAGCACACGGATTAAAAAAGCCTGGCAAGAAGGTTCAAGGTTGATGTTGTCTTTAGTATAGGCCAGAAGCTTGGTCAAGTCTGCCCATCTGTCCACAATAAAGTGAATGCAGTGGCGAGGGACAAACCTCCAGGATGTTCTGTCAATCACAAGAAGTACGTGGATTGCAATATCCAAGTTGTTTATAAGATACCGTGTTCTTGCGGAAAGGTTTACATAGGGCAAACAAATCGATGTGTAAATATCAGGATCCAGGAACATGCCCTTAATCTAAAGAATGGCACTGGTTCACATTTGGCGGTTCATTGCCGCTTAAGATTGTGTAAATCCGTTTTTGATAAAACTGATATTTTCTACAGGCACATAGTGCAAAGAAAAGGGAAATAATGGAAGCCTTTTACATGTTTTTGGAGGGTGACGGATGCATCAGTCAACCCTCGATAGCATTGTCACAGGCAGAAGTGTCTTACCTTCGGGATTTTCTGCAAATCAGTTCTTGATTAGCCAGCTTTACTGTTGCCACGTGCATGTTATTTTAGTTTTCTCGTGCACACTTTAGAAGGTGTTTGGTCTCCCTTCAGCATAGCTTTCTACGTATTCTGTTTTTTGGAAATAAACTGTTAGTTGCTAGTAGCGACCGTGTTTTGCCGTTTCTCTTTTCTCGTCTACGTCTTTTTCGCGCACTTTTTCGTTAAGATGGAACCAGAGCGATTCGCCCAACTCTCAGTTTTGATGAAAAAACAACCTGCTGCAGGTGGAGAACGATCCCACGTCTTCGCATTACGCGCGCGATGCTCTAATGATACGATACTCAGCTAAAACGGCGCCGCGGTCGCTCAATTGGTAGAGCATCGCGCGCGCGTAATGCGAAGACGTGGGATCGTTCCCCAGCTGCGGTAAGTTCTTTTTTCATCCACTTTCATTTCCATTACCTTCTTCATTTCTTTAATTCATTTAGTAAGTGCCAGTAATTTCCCCTGTGTTGTAATTAGTGTCAGTGTTTGTTGGCTTCTTATGATATTCTTAATAAAAATCTGTCTCCTCGGTTAACCCTCTTTCTTCCCGTTTATTAAGCATGATTGCAGTGTTATATGCAATGAGTTAACGTCACTCGCAGACGCAACTTGTGGCTACGCCCTTCAATCTGTACGTCTATCGATCTTCTTCTTCTTCCGCCCCCCTCTATGGATTACGTGCTGCTCGCTCATTGGTACTCTTGCTTTTCTCAGCGCCTGTACGCGCTTTTGCGCCGAGGACCAACGCATCGTGCTCGTCGTCATCTCCTAAAGACATCGGCTGTCTGCCGCACCAGAGGCGTGTATACTTTACACATTACGCCAACGTAACAGTGCCCACGTCAGTTACGGCCGTAAAAGGTCGAACACAGGCAGGCCGTAAATATAGCCCGTGCACAAGAGCGTTGCCGAAAGCTCATCCCCTGAAGGCGCCTAAAGAAAGCTTGCCTTTTTAGTTATGCGTTTTTCCTTCGCTCTCTTTCATTTCCCATAAACTCGCACCTTCTTCCAGAGGGTGAAGGACGACAGCAAGAACGTAGTAGAAAGAAAGAAAGAAAGAAAGAAAGAAAGAAAGAAAGAAAGAAAGAAAGAAAGAAAGAAAGAAAGAAAGAGAAAAGAAAGAAATGCGCCAGGATATCCGGTAACGCCTACGACGCACAAAGGCCGCCTAGCCACGTGGCCATCAACAACGCTACCAAGTGGCGTCCGCGGCAAATGGTCCGCGGTTATAGTGCATCTTAATGAGATAAAGACCGGGGTGATCGTTGGTTACATGCGGTCCTTATTACGAGTTGCGATGAGCGCGCAAAAAGCTTTCACGGTGCTCGGCAACGCGTCGCGATGCATCATTTATGCTAAGCGATATACAGGCGAGTTTTGACCTATACGCAAGAGCTTTCTTTCTTCTTTTCAGCCATTCCTTGCACCGCCAAGGTGCAATAACAGGTGCGGAAAGAACGGGTAGAATGCGAAAACGCGAACAGGAGCAGTAAAAACGACTTTTACGATCTCGAGAAGCATCACAGGAGTTATAAAAGGTATATACGCCCTGGAAACTGAAAGAGTATATGAGCGAGGCCCATTAGGCAAAATGGCCTCGCCTGCATCTACTTGTCTTAAGTGCACTCTTTTTTTTTTATCCTTTGTTGCCCGGATTTTGAACGAAGCCCCACGCTAGTATAGGGAGGAAAAGAAAGAAACGAAGCCTTCACTTCCACAAATTACTCTATGTTTCTGCCCTTCTTTCCATCTGCTTTCCTCACATTCCTCGAGAAAAAGCTATGGCGTAATATATCCAGCGTTCGCACCAAGAAGGCCATCCTCGCGCCAGTTTTATGCTTCATCTATAATGTGGCTGTAAATTACCCGCCTTTCAACGTTTCACCGGACTCGTTTATAGAAATGATAAAGAGAAACAAAGTAATACGCTAAGCAAGTCAAATAGCATACGAATTAGCGTTCAATAACTGCTGCTATCTCTTTTCTTATTGCATGTGTGTGCGTGTGTGCTTACGCGCGTGCGAGTGTGTGTAGCCATTCCCGAAGCCTGAAGTATCTGCTGCTAGCCTCCATTGTAATTTGAACGAAGCAGTTCGGCGCATTTTAACTCGCTGTGGGGTAATTTTAAGGAAGATTTCTAACAGGATTTATTTACTTTTATTTCGCGTTTCAGGGGGCCCCGAAAAAAAATATATATATCACGCCAGTTAAATCTCCAATAAATTTATTATGGTAGACTTGCGCAGTTTTACTAAGAAAGGGGTACTATTAGTCAGTCTCTGCACGAAAACAAGGAGGAATTGCTCTTCTTATTCATTTTCACTAATTTCCCGTGGGAATCTTCCCTAAGCCTCCATTTGTGAGCACAACTTACTCAACCTAAGCCTACCATTAGAAGGAGAAATTGCGGCACACGCTTGCGACAGCCTAATCCTCTAGAAATCGAGCTCAGTTAAAGACATAAATGTAGCGACAATGCAGTATGGGAAACGTTAGTGTGGCCCTCGCGCATTTCTTTCCTCGTTAAGCTTTGTCATCGAGATGAGCATTTGATAAATCAGCCTCAGGGATTATGCAGCTGTGTAAAAGTAAAGGGGAATAGCCGTATCTTGAACAGCACTTCTCCGGAATCAGCGTTGCTAAGGATGAGATGCGGTACTATATATAACCAGAAAAAATTAAATTATGCCTTCAAGATTAGTTTGTGCGTTGGCTTCACCCATCCTTTCTAGAAATGAAATTCGCATTAGCCTAACTGAGTTTTTCGTTTCGCACGGTCAATGTGTACCCTGTATTTTGGTTTTCTTGAAGAACTGTTCCTTTATTTTAAAGAACGTACAGTGGTGATTTAGCAGTAAATGTGAGAGATAGGCGTTCGCATTACGTCGTACTCCTTTGAGGTACCAGATCCATGATTCAAACCGCGTTCACCACATTGTAACCTGTTCATCAGGGGAGAACTCTATGCATGCACGTCCTGCTCATGGTGTTCCGCAGCAGACCAGCGTCAGTTGAACTATATATATATATATATATATATATATAACTACCAGATGACTGGAAAAAAGCGAAGGTGATTCCTATACATAAATCCGGCGACAGCAACGAACCTTCCAACTACAGGCCAATCTCACTTATCAGCACATCTTGTAAAATATTGGAACATATTATCTTCAAACACATCAATATTTCTCGAGCAAGAACATATATTAACACCTCAACAACACGGCTTTAGAAGTGGCCTCTCAACGGTCACACAACTAACCGAAGTGGTGCATGACCTTGCGCTCAGCCTAAACAACCGAAGCCAGACAGACATGATCCTCCTCGACTTCAGTAAAGCGTTTGATTGTGTAAGCCATGTAAAATTAGTTGCAAAACTGGAGGCTGCAATCGGAGGTGGTCAGATTACTGCATGGATAAAAAACTTCTTATCACATCGAACACAATATGTTATTGTAGATAACACCCCTTCCAGGTCTGTAGCTGTCACCTCCGGTGTTCCCCAAGGGTGAGTACTGGGCCCATTGCTATTTTTGATCTTTATTAACGACATTGCTGCTAACATTGAATGTGACATTAAGCTCTTCGCGGATGATTGTATTATTTATAAAGAAATGGTCAGTTACGCAGACCACTTATTATTAAACAGAGCACTCGATTTGGTGTCCAATTGGTGTAAAGAGTGGCAAATGTCAATTAACACCACTAAATCGGTATGCATGTCCTTTACAACAAAAAAGAAGCCTTCAGAATTTTCTTACGCCCTCGGTGGCACTTGCCTGAATAAAGTAAATAACCACAAATACCTAGGTTTGACACTCTCTTCTACCCTTTCATGGAACTTACATATTGATAATATTACCTCAGTCGCATTACGCAAACTTTTTTTCCTTAGACGATGTTTACGCCTTGCACCGAAACACACCAGACTACTAGCGTATACAACTTTTGTTCGCCCCGTCTTAGAATACGCTAACATCATCTGGTTTCCACACACATCAACTAACATATCAAAACTAGAAAAGGTGCAAAGAAAAGCTGTGAGGTTCATTTTTAACAAATACAGTCCCTATGACTCCCCTACAAACCTCTTAGCTGATGCAGGTCTTAAAACACTATCTGTTAGGGCCAGACACGCCCGCTTAAAATTCATCTACCAACTAATGCACGACAGTTATAAGATAGACCGAACTAAATACGTTACTTTGTCTACATCACGCCTGTCGCGAAAAAATCACCCATTTACGCTAAACCAGTACAGTATTCGCAATGACACGTTCAAGTTTTCACTTTTCCCTCGTGCGATCAGAGAATGGAATCTCCTCCACTCAGACATAGTTTCCTCTCCGTCACTTTCATCGTTCATCAACCTACTGGAGACATCAAACAGAGAAGACGCCACTTAACACACCCACATATCTGTAATACTTATTTCTGTGCGTGGAATTTATGCATTTCAAACCCCAAACTCGCCGCTTCTGCGCGGTTATCTATTACCTGTATAAGTTCTCTAATCTTACAAGTGTCATTCATTCGCTATTTTTTATATAAATTCTAGTAATACAATATTGTTATATTGTTATGCCAACTACATTGTTATATTGTTATGGCCATATTGTCATACCAACCAAAAGTATTGTATTATTGGTGATTTCTGCAGTAGTTAAGGAAGCGTTTTTCCTTGTTTTTTTCTTTTAATGTACCATGTAACATGACCTGTTTGTTTCTTTCTGTAAAATTGTGCCCACCTGCTTTGGTCTCAACTGAGACTGGCAGTATATATATATGACATATATATATATATATATATATATATATATATATATATATTGTTTGTTTGTGTATATGTATCTGCGCGCGTGTGTTTGTTGCTTGTGTGTGTCAGACTTGTCACGTTACAGTTAAAAAATGACTGATTACAATTACAATTACTTCTTTCAGTAGTGTAAGTCATTACAAATACCAATTACTGCCCCCGAATATAACTGAGTAAGTACTAAAAATTCACGCAACAACTCATCTGTGAGTTGTCTAAGTATGCGTACGCCTTGTGCCACTTGCTCATCTCCCTGCAGCCCGGTGTCATTATCAACGTTATGAAACTTGATATGGCCATTATAAACTTTTATCAACCCTTATCTGTCCTTATCGACCTTATGAAACTAGATTCGACCTTTATCAATTCTTATCGGTTGTTATCAATGTTAGCAGACTCGATCCGAGCCTCAACCCTTATAAGTTGATATCAACCTTATCGCAATCGACCCGATCCTTATCAATTCTTATCAATCCTTATCAACCTTATCGCACATGATTCATCATCATCATCAGCCTGGTTACGCCCACTGCAGGGCAAAGGCCTCTCCCATACTTCTCCAACAACCCCGGTTATGTACTAATTGTGGCCATGCCATCCCTGCAAACTTCTTAATCTCATCCGCCCACCTAACTTTCTGCCGCCCTCTGCTACGCTTCCCTTCCCTTGGTATCCAGTCCGTAACCCTGAATGACCATCGGTTATCTTCCCTCCTCATTACATGTCCTGCCCATGCCCATTTCTTTTTCTTGATTTCAACTAAGATGTCATTAACTCGCGTTTGTTCCCTCACCCAATCTGCTCTTTTCTTATCCCTTAATGTTACGCCTATCATTCTTCTTTCCATAGCTCGTTGTGTCGTCCTCAATTTGAGTAGAACCCTTTTCGTAAGCCTCCAGGTTTCTGCCCCGTAGGTGAGTACTGGTAAGACACAGCTGTTATACACTTTTCTCTTGAGGGATAACAGCAACCTGCTGTTCATGATTTGGGAATGCCTGCCAAACGCACTCCAGCCCATTCTTATTCTTCTGATTATTTCCGTCTCATGATCCGGATCCGCCGTCACTACCTCCCCTAAGTAGATGTATTCCCTTACGACTTCCAGTGCCTCGCTGCCTATTGTAAATTGCTGTTCTCTCCCGAGACTGTTAAGCATTACTTTAGTTTTCTGCATATTAATTTTTAGACCTACTCTTCTGCTTTGCCTCTCCAGGTCAGTGAGCATGCATTGCAATTGGTCCCCTGAGTTACTAAGCAAAGCAATATCATCAGCGAATCGCAAGTTACTAAGGTATTCTCCATTAACTTTTATCCCCAATTCTTCCCAATCCAGGTCTCTGAATACCTCCTGTAAACACGCTGTGAATAGCATTGGAGATATCGTATCTCCCTGCCTGACGCCTTTCTTTATTGGGATTTTGTTGCTTGCTTTATGGAGGACTACGGTGGCTGTGGAGCCGCTATAGATATCTTCCAGTATTTTTACATATGGCTCATCTACACCCTGATTCCGTAATGCCTCCATGACTGCTGAGGTTTCGACTGAATCAAACGCTTTCTCGTAATCAATGAAAGCTATATATAACGGTTGCTTATATTCTGCACATTTCTCTATCACTTGATTGATAGTGTGAATATGGTCTATTGTTGAGTAGCCTTTACGGAATCCTGCCTGGTCCTTTGGTTGATAGAAGTCTAAGGTGTTCCTGATTCTATTTGCAATTACCTTAGTAAATACTTTGTAGGCAACGGACAGTAAGCTGATCGGTCTATAATTTTTCAAGTCTTTGGCGTCCCCTTTCTTATGGATTAGGAATAGGATTAGGACATGATCCGACCCTTATCAACTTTTATCGCTCCTCACCATTTTTTGGACTTGATCCGACCCTTCTAAACGCTTATAGGTGCTTATTAAACTTATCAGAGTTGCTCCGACCATTATAACCCCTTACCACTCTTTAGTGCCTTATCTACCCGCGTCAAATCGTTATCAAACGTGATAAAACCCATATAACTTCTCATAACTGCTTATCATCCTTATCAACTCTTTGACTGCTTATCTGTCTGTGTTGCGCGACGCGAAGCGCATGAGTCATCAGAGATCGGTGGCATTTCAGTCGGCGAAGAAACGCAAAAACGGTAGGCGCATACCACGACCACCGAGACGCATCGGGGATGGGGCGTGTTTGGCAATAAATTTTCGCAAAATCGGAAATTTCATGATGGCTACAATGCTCCAAGCCTGCTCTACATGTGGTCCGAGAGATTGCTTTTATTCCACCATCACCAAATCTTTCAACGAAGCCTTTATAAAAACAGTTCTTCTTTGACATTTTTGCACTGCCGGTACAACACATTCATATGGTTCAGATATATTGACCTTCTGCAGGTGTGGGTGTTTAGCCCAGTTCTAACCCTAATTATGGTGTCTTGACCTGGGCTAGTAGTGGATTGGGTTCTATCCAATAAGAAACACAAGGTAAGAAACACATCACATAAGTCCTTGTAAAGTTTTTTGCAAGACACACCAGAGAAATATTCTTGCGAGAAATAAGCTTGTGAAATACAACACGAAACGTGCACTTCTGTCATACAACTTGAGATGCCTCCTGGCATACACTCCGACCACACAACCTAACTTGACACACATCGCAAAATGGGGTTAACAAATTAAATTATGGGGTTTTACGTGCCAAAACCACGATCTGATTATGAGGCACGCCGTAGTGGGGTCTCAGGAATAATTTGGACCACCTAAGGTTCTTTAACGTGCCCATAAATCTAAGTACAGGGGTGTTTTCGTCTCCACCGAAATGCGGCCTCCGTAGTCGGGATTCGATCCTGCAACCTCGTGCTCAGCAGCCCTTCTCCATGCACTAAGCAACTACGGCGAGTGTAAACTGGGGTTAGTAATATTGCAAAAAAAAAGCTAAGTAATTCACCAGCTGTCTAAGATACAGATGTGACATGCCCAGTCCTACACACACACACACACACACACACACACACACACACACACATATATATATATATATATATATATATATATATATATATATATATATATATATATATATATATATATATATATATATATATATAAAGGCAGAAGATTGTGCCTGTGTCGGAATGGTTTATTTTCCCTTGTATAACTGCAAGAATCCGTGACTAGATTCTGGCTAATAATCCAGGGCTAACGATCACGTATTCTATGTCTATGTTCTAAACTATGTGAATTATTATTACAATAATAATGCTAATTTATCTGTAACAAATAAGGCACGTTTTATCTGCGACAGATATAGGCGCACCGACTGGCCCTATACGCAGATGCTGTCCGAGATCGGCCTTCATACACTAAGCAGTCGTGTGATGCTGTACCGACCGAAATTCTTGTACCTCACCCTGCATGATAAGGTTGAAGTGGATACTCACACCTACATTTCTTATAACACTTCCAGAGAAACCCGTCATAAGCATCACCTTACACTCGAAGAAAATGTTTGTCCTGCTAGCAATACATCTAGTTTTTCGTACTTCCCGCGAGCTGCTCGTGACTGGAATGCTTCAGCTCAGACGGTGGTCGCATAGCCCACCGTTGAAAAATTTGTTGAACTTGTTGGCCAAACTGCGCTCTCAGCAACGAGTAAATGATGATGTCATTATGATAATGTCATTAAATGATGCTGTCATTATAAGAAAAAAAAAGAAATAATGGCACTACCTTATATCGCGCGTAATCGCGGCCGTAATATCAAGATTATTTGCAACGGAAATAAAATAACGAAAGCCATTTCTAGGCAAGGGTTACAAGTTGTAACTACACGCGGTTGTAATTACAAGTAACTATCGGCACAGCAGCGTAAATAAACGATGGTCACAAGCTGTAATATGTTCTCTAGAGAAGCAAAGAGAGAGAGAAAGAAAGGGCGACAGGTCCGTCGCTACTCCTTTTGCGAGTGTGAAATTCCAAGCACACTCGAAAATTAAAAACGAATGCGCAAGCTTAAATTTCCTCTTTCGGCAGCCGATGTACGACGCTCGTATCTCTGCATCTCTGCCAGCAGGAGACGACACAATTCATTCGCGTGTAAGAAGCTCCCAACTCTATCCGTGAGCTGACTCGGCTACGATAATGCGAGCTGGCCTTTTAAAGCACTCGCTTTTAGCCTTGGAACGAGCTTGCGCGGGGTGAGGGGCGTTGCGACGGCGCGGGAAGGGAGCGAAATGTATTCTTGGACACGAGGTTCGATCGGGCATAGCGTCCAGTCGGCTCGGCGAACGTGCCAAAGCTCATTTATTAGCGAGGGCGGGTTCGCGACGGTCGCGCGGCATGTGGCAGTCGCGACTTGCAGACCCTCCCCCCCCCCCCCCCCCCCCCCCTGGACGACGCAGAATGCGCGTCGCCGCGGACTGCTCTTTTTTAGCATGCGCGCTCTTGCGCAAGGTCGGCGGACAAGCTAAGAAAATCCCGCGGACCCTCCAAAGAAAAACTCGCGGAGTTCCCGATAAATATGCATCGCGCGAGCCCAGCGGGATTACTGTGGAAGACGTGTGAAATGTATCACTATACGCACTGGGCTAAGCGTATATAGGCTACTTGCGTGCGACGTTGTGCCCGCACAAATCCGAGCAGTTTCGGGCCCAGGACACAACAGTCATCCGCGCCGAGGGCCGCGAGAACAGTGCATTTGCTACCCTTCTTGAAGGTGACTGGGGCTCTCGGCGGCCGCTTTCTATTGCGCGGTGAATGCTGCTTATTTTTTTTTAATTCTTTTTCTTGCGCGCATCACTTCTTATTCCTTTTCTTCTTTAAATGCGTAAGCATTTCTATGCCTACCCAGCGAGGAAGCCCGTTCGTAACGTACGACAATCGCTTTCAAGACAGGGCGTGCAGCAGTCAGTGAATTCCCCTTCTTATGACCTCTCGCTTCAAACGAACTAAGCGGCGAGAACACAGCGCACACGAAGCTATCAGCACTCGGCGTACTCTGTCCCCATCGCAGATTGCTTCCAAGATAGGGACCGCGCGGCTGCGCCGTACGCAGCCGCCACCGGAGTATACGGTTCAGCATGGTTGATAAAGGTTCGATGCGGACGGATAAGGCGCTAAAGAGTGAGAACGGCTGACAATGATAGGAACATCATCAGCTCACCTGGCGCCACCACCTGCAGTGTTTGCTTGCGTCATCAATTCCCCTTGCGCCACCGTTCGCAGCAGTTCGTGTCGCCGCAGCGCTGTCGCATATATAGCGGTCGGATCGAGTTTCATAAGATCGATAATGACGCCGAGCTGCGTGGCGATGAGCAAGTGGCACAACGCTTACGCATACTTAGACAACTCCCAAAGGAGTTTCTGCGTGAGTTTCCGCGTGAATTTCTTCTTCCTTGTTTTTGGCAATGCGGGACGATAATTTGCATATGAAGGCTGTTACAGCCTGAGAACGCTAACAGTACTGTAAATAACTAAAATAAACAAATAAAGTTATTTTTCTTTTTAGTGTCTGTTCAAGGTTGCGCCGGTTGTCCGAAATTTTCCCCTTCCAAACGGCGCGACGTCTTTCAACCTTTAAGACAACTCGCGCGCTGCGCTATACTTCGGCTCTTCGAGCTCTCTCCACAATGTCGCCGCCTGCGGTCGGCCGATGTCCCTCGCGGAAACTGACCAATTTTATTCGCGCGCGTCGAGGGGCTGAACGGGACAGGACTGGAATAAAATAAACGCCCGGAGCGCGACGTTTTCGGTGAAGAGCGAAATTGGCGCCAAGTGCACAACGAGATCGCGTTCCTGTCCCAGAAAAAAAATAAAGATAAACTCGCGACATGCTACGCCGGCGCAGGAAATTTTACACAGCCACAATGTCGACTCAACTTCGGAGCAACAAAAACAAGCATTAAAAATAAGTGGCGGTTCGGGCTGGGTACTGGCGGGGGCGCTAACCTTTACCAAACACGAGGCGTCATCGCGAAGAAACTACGAAAAAAGAATAAGGATAAAGGAAAACGTGCGGGGGGTGACAAGAAACGCAGCAACAAGCAACAACAATCCTGCACTTCTGCATGCTGGCTCTTTTCAAAACTATGTTCGATATAAAAAAACATTTTCTCCCTAAAAAAATTTCATCATTTCTTTGCTATAACCAGCGTGGCACGGTTTGCAGTTTTATGCTTTACTCGTAGACTGACGACACGCGCCTTGTTCATTGCCAGGAAAAACGACGCAAACATTTATTCTTGGAAACAGAAATTGTCTCTGGGTGAAGGCGTGTTATTTTGCTCCGTTGGCTGCAGCAGTTTTTCTTCCTCGCTCTATCTCGATCTCCGTCATTTCTTTCTTCCTTTCTTTCTTTCTTTCTTTCTTTCTTTCTTTCTTTCTTTCTTTCCACTGTTCTACCCTTGCAGCCATTGCTGCCTCCACGTGCGTCTTGCCTTCTGTCCTTCCGAACACATCGCTTCGTTCGAAGCACCCGTAAAACTAAGCGAGCCACTTGTACGTTAAAAAAAAAAAACAAAGCAGAACGACTTTTTAAAAGATGGCACGGCGAAAAGTGAGAGAAAAGAGAAAACAAAGAAGGCGACAGGAAGAATCTGTGAGACACGAATGCGGCGACTGCAAAACAGGAATTTGCTATTCGTAAGGCAATTTGGAAGGTTCGGACTGGCTGGATTTCGCCCCCACATATTTATTTATTCCTAGGTCGTACGCCAAGACTGCGCCCGGCAAGCTCCCTCGAGTGGCTACAAAAAATTCCGTGCCTCTGAACATTTATGTGCTCGACGATCAATCGTTTTCTTTTTTTCTTCTTCGTTTCACGCTCTTTAGAGTCGTTTGTCGCGTTCCGGTGCTTTTGTTTCAGGGCGCGGAGACGCGCTGTGTTTTTTCGGAGCGTTCCAGACACGCAGGCGCCTGCGTTAAGCCGGGAGAAAACAGCCGGCGTCGCAGAAACGTTGTCACGTCTCGTTTGCCGCTTCGCGGAGTGCGCCGCCGGAAGGAAAGGCAGCGTCTGCGCGCACTACGCACCCACGCAGCAGCTGTGCCGTGCGGTGAGGCCCAACCGTGCATCGGACGTCCCCGGACGCGGTCATCACGTTGTGAGGAATAGTTCGGTCGTGCTAACTGTTCTCGCTCGGATATCTTTTTTCGATATTTCTGTCATGCTTGGTACCACTTTCTTCTTTCTCTCTCTTTAACGTAGATTGTGACGCTTGCACGCTGCACAACGATACAGTGAAATTAAATAAAGAAGAAAGGAAAAAACGATGACGACAGATGCATGCTCAGGCGAGCAGTGGTGTAATTGTTTGGCGCAAATCCAAAGTGCGCGCGCATGTGTGTGTGTGTGTGTGTGTGTGTGTGTGTGTGTGTGTGTGTGTGTGTGTGTGTGTGTGTGTGTGTGTGTGTGTGTGTGTGTGTGTGTGTGTGTGTGTGTGTGTGTGTGTGTGTGTGTGTGTGTGTGTGTGCGTGCGTGCGTGCATGCGTGCGTGCGTGCGTGCAGAAGTTCTGCGATGCCCATGCGAGTTCAGTAATTGACGACTCTGGCTCCGCGCCAAGTCTGATGTCTCTTTCTTCCGTTCTACCTCGTATATATAAAAAAAAATTAAATTGTCCCCAGAATCGCTATACTTCTGTTTGTCTTAATTCGGCGTCGTTGTTGTAATGCAGCAGGCCTTGGAAACAGTAAGCTGATCACAAGACACTAAGTTCCATCAGAGAGCGAAGTGGGCGCATGTGGAACACAAGGCGTGCATGAGGCAGAACTTATATTTCTTTATGGCTCTCTTTTTCCTTTTTTTTTACCTTTGACGTCTCTAAGCCTGTAATTTTCAAAGAAAGGGCACTTACAGCACACGTGCTCCGAGAAAATCAGGCATACTTTGCACCGAGGAGAACATCACCGGACCATCCGTCTCCTTTCCTCCGAGAATATGTATAGACCGTGGAGACCGCGCGTCAGTGATGGAAAAGGCCAAACAAATGCCTTTCGCGTTTCTTGAAATCCGCCGCATTCTATTGTAATTGAATGGAGAACACTTGAGCGTGCGTGGGCGTGCGTGCAATATCTTTAATAGAACGTCTTGCTAGGCTAGTTGGTTCATAGTCGCAGACTTAATTGGCGCGTTTCTTGTGTCTACTCCTCTCTCCCCTCTAAGGTGTGAGCTTGTTAATACTGCGTGCGCTAGTTCTTCTTTCTTTCTTTCTTTCTTTCTTTCTTTCTTTCTTTCTTTCTTTCTTTCTTTCTTTCTTTCTTTCTTTCTTTCTTAACATCTTTTTTTATTGTTCCCCTTGTTCCGTTCCCCGGCTCAGGGCAGCCAACAGGGCTCAGCCTTGTTAACCCCCAGCCTTCCCATGATCACTTTCTCCGTCTCTATATAACATTCCATGTTCATCTGGTCATTTCCGAGCACTCCTGCGAATCTTCAAAAGTTTAATTAAGCTTTGTCGTGTTAATAAGCATGCCCCTACAATGTTAACAAGGCTGGAATAAGTCTACTAAGGCTTTTTTCTGTGTGTGATATAGCTTCGTTGTTGTTTTGCAATATACAATCAGAGCGCTCTTGAACGATCAGTCGAATAGGCAGTAACAAACATTTGTTTTTGCGTTCTGTGGTATTGTGTTTGTGTCTCACAATAACGTGTAACCGATCACAAGTACACAAGTCTTGTTTTGGAGGATAATACCGATAGAATCATCCGATATATGTCGCTGCTTCTTCCTTTTTTTTTATCTTCTTATTTATTACGCGTGGGCATCTTCGTTGTGCTTTTAGACGTGATACCTAACCTGTCACGATATTAAAGCTTTGATTCGTGTCATTTATTCATTGGGAACTACTTATAGCTTTTCTTTTTCTTTTTTTCGAAACGAGGCATCGGAGTACTATTTCTCGTTAGACGTCATCGCACGTCAGACGTAGCAAAGCACCATATACTGAGCTGTATATATATCTGTGTTCCTCCTCCTTTTTCTGGCGAAGAAACTCTACGACTCTGTCAGCACTCGCCAAGTACGCCCGCACAAGCCGACAACGCTATGCAGCGTCCTATTCCCTACATAATCTCTCTCTACGCATACAAATAGCGGTGCCTGTTTATGGCAAATCAGTTCTGCAGAATTCCGCAAGGTGTAGGAAGGTTCAGGAAAAGAAAAAAATTACATCCACCCGCATCCACCATCCGCCCGGACATCCATCCAGACGTTGACACCCACTCGGAAGAGGGAGAATTTTTTTCTTCAACTACGATTCTTTGTTCCTGAGGAACACGTGCGGGTGGATATCAATTTTTTATTTCATGGCTCCTGTTGATTATTCCTGAACTATACCTGGAATGACTTCGCCAGTTTACCGTCTGCTTGCTGTTCTATCCAATAATCATTATAGTTTGCTTTGTTGCGGTGCTTACTCTATTCATTCTTTTTTGTTTAAAATTTTAACCATATTTTGTTTACGTTGTACTATTCTGGCTGTCTTTCCGTTGTTCTTCTTTAACATTTGGCTGTTGTTATGTCTTATTTCCTTTGTGTGTGTGTTTATTGAATAACTGGATTTGATTACAGAAAAAGACGAAAGATATTGCATTTGCGTTAATGAACTTCCGTCGCGATGACTCCATAAAACCGTTATAAAAGTTATCCCGTCAGCCTTGAGCTACGAAACTTCTTTCTTTACGTTTACATGCAATGTACCTGCTACGTCATTGTTATAAGTAGACTTCAAGTGTGTGCACGTTCAGCCTACCACGTTCGACAGCGCAGTTTCACCGACCGTAGAGCATTGTATACCAACGCCCCATTACACAGTCGCACGTTCTTTGTCTGCAGTATTTCGTCGACATCTTGTTAGCACGACATTTCCGGGAGTCGTTCGTGGATCGAGGGGGTGTTTTGGTTGCCCCGTGCGTGGGCTGTCTACAGCGTCATTCGAGAGTGGTAGCCAGGGAATAGGTGTCCGTACGTGACCGGACGTCTCTGGAAACTCTAATGAGTGCGGAGTAACTCGAACAAACGCCCAACTGGAGCGAGGAGATCGAAAGCAGGTCTCAAATACGTGCAACATTCGCTCGCACCTCTGCACTGGACGAAGAAAAGTCGCCTACGACTATCCTGGAGGAACCAGCTCGCCACAACGTGACATGATTGCAAGCTATGCTTAGGCGAAAGTGCTTAGCCTAGTTGCATCTGATCTTGTAACGTGGCGGTTACTGAAAACGATAAAGGCCCTTTTAATGCGAACCATTATTTGCCTCAAGCTGGGCACTTTGCGGTAAGCAGGTGGGTTGCTCTGTCGCCTTGTTTCGAACCGCTTCAATTAAACGAAATTTGCAGCCGATGGCGGCATGGAACCTCTGTTTCTCAGCGCAGAGGCCTGGTGACCTAACCATAGGCCACAATCTTACGCGTAAATCTATTCTTACCGCTCGCCTACGTTATAACCAATTATAACTTTGAAAGCATTGAAAACTGTTTCCAAGTCTGGGGACTTGCGGTGAAGCGTCACTGCCTACGACGTGCTCTCGTCTCATTCCCACTGCTACGGACTATCCAATCTACTACAGTACAACGCGTTGTAAGTTGGTTTCCTGGCCGTGGCTACATGATTCTGAATAGTATAGACCATAGCAAACAAAAAGAAGAATGAATGCAAGTGTCCATATGCACGATGTGCTTATGAACGTTTTTCCAACCTAACAGAATCACAGCCCAACTTCCAGTGAAGCGGTTTCTTTTGAGCAGTTGAATAAAGAACTTCAATTGCCTGTAATTAAACCACGCACCTTAAAACGCTACCTAGGACTATGTATACAACTCCGTGGCATTGATTCCATTTCGAGCAAATTTAAGTTTGGCGTCACATTTCATTATTTTATGACACAGGGAACGCATGCGTATAATGTTCATATATCGTCGTAGTTAACCAATGTGTACGCAATAAATGTTGTATGAACATCAGAAATAACAGGCACTCCCCTCCAGCCTCGCCCCCCCCCTCCACTTTTCCTTCAAAATTTTCACCAAATATGAAAACGATGCCACCCTCACCTCTTCGATGACAGGGGGAGGACACCCTACGCGCTTCGTATAACGCCTGAAAACAAGGAATAAATAAGCATTCACTAATTATATCCTAAGCGCCTAATTAAGCCACGAACGCTAAACTTTCGCAACACATAACACATAACATGCCCCTGTTTCCACAAGATGTGAACTCGGCGTCACATACACTTATTAAGGATACTGCCAACTACTGCATATGTAAAATTAATCTGTAACACAAATCAGGTACAGCAATACAGGTAAAGCGATGTTTGTGAGTCCGAATCTCTCGTCGAGTGGTTTATACCATCGCCAATAGCTTGATGCGTTTTCAGCGTGCCACAAAATGAGTATAAGAGTGAAGGCGACGCAGAACTATTTTTACCCAGTCAATCGTGTAAACAAATTTTCGTTATCAATCTGTTAGACGCGCAGATTACGAATAAAGGATGGTGACAAGTGGTAGACTAGGAGCTCTGCACGATATACAATTCATCGTAAGACGACAATCTATGTAGAGATCATGTGCAAAGGGTTTGTCATATCTAGGAGGTGGTAAAATGAGAATGTGTCGAATTGGGCGAGAGGGAGAGCAAAAAAAATAATTTTTTTCGGGAGAGACATTGAGCTAGCATTATGTGACTCTCGACTTCGATCCCTGGATCCACTTCAAGGTAAACACGACGCGGACGACTTCCTTCCCGCTGCGCTGCTTATCTATAGCTGAGGAAACGATCGTTGTACGCATCGCACTCTAAGAGCAAAACAGTGATGGCGCGCTATAGCACTAACTCTCAGTTAGAAGGGCGTCCATGCATGGGTGGATATACCTCGCGACATTCAAAACCCCTCGGCATCGCGCCCCCCGGCTCTCTTCTTTATGCCCTTTCTTCGAGTGTCAGCGTCGCATTTTCGTGAGTCAAAGCTTTCCTTTTTTTCTTTCTCTCTCTTCAAAGCATAAAGCCATCCTTTTATTCCCGTGCAATGAAAGAGAAAGCGCGGCTTCATTACGACTCTTCCGAGTCTCCTTTTTAACGTAAACACTGGAAACAAGAGGCGGAGAGAGAGGAAGATGTGTTTGCATTTCTTCTCCGATAGTCTGAAGCAGCGGATGGCAAACAAAAAATCTGAGCACGCACGCGCGAACGATGTAGAAGCAGCTCCAGGCTAAATATATACGCACTCTACAGGACGCAGTATATACTAAATAGTGTGCGCCTTTGTTTTCCTTCGTCTTGAGCGCCGTTAGAAATAAAAAAAAAGAAATGTTCTGACCGGATTTGCGTAGAAATCAGTTGCCCGCTGGACGGTCGAAGAGCAGGTGTGGGAGAAGGTACGGTGCCCAGTTCACGAGCCCTCCCTCGCAGAGGGTCTCGTTGAAGGAGGAAAAAAAAAGCAGTAGAACGAAAAAGAAAAATCACTGATGCCCGGAGGAGGGGACCGAACGAGAAACGCACCACCGTTCGTTCTCGTAGCCGGGCTACGTTTCGTCGTCACACAGACGCACCGCGCCTGCGCAAGACATTCTCGACGTCGGGCACAAACACGACGTAGTTTTCCCACAGGAGCGCGCTCGAAGTCTGCGTGCGCGGGGCTGATCGTCGGAACGCGATTGTTTGTTCGCACGTTGCGCGTCCTTTCGTCGCGAGTCGTCACTCTTTTCCTTTTCCGGTTGTTTTGGCATCGGCGAACCTCTAAAACAAGTTTTTTTTTGTTTTCCTTCACTTTTCAAAGAATGAAAGCGACAGCGAAAACTCCGTGTTGCTGTGCCCGTCATTTCATTCTTACGAACGCGTTCTGAACAAAGCCATCGGAAAAAGCCCGAGTGCAAAAAAAAAAAAAAAATTACACTTAGTGCGCATCTTTCTCGTCTCAACTGATCGGAGCGCTTCAGAACCGTCTTTCACTCAGGCTATCAACGCGAGCGAGCAAGTGACCTGGTTGGACGAGTATTGCCTGTTCGGTGCACAAGACCGGAGTCAGGAGAGAGAGAGGTCTCACTCGTGGAGAGCCCAGAAAGCAAGCAACGAAACGAAAGGCCTCGACAGTAATTTGGTTAAAGGATAACACCAGCGAAGAAGTTAGAAATGCCTATCTGCAGCAGGTGTCAGATCACTAGATTAGGGGTTTAAACTACAAACCCGGAGCATTCTTCAGGAAGGGGTTAATTACAGCATCTTTAGAAAACACTCATGCTATACATTGACAAGAGATGCAGGCGTAGTGGAAACTCCATTTTTGCACAAGTTTCTCTCCACAACCATTGCCCCTAGTGGAGTTGTTTAGTGCCTGTCGTTCATCCCGTGGCTAGCTCAAGCATTATGCGCGTTGCTGAAAGCAAGAAGATAGCTCAGCTATATTTCCGTGTTACTTTACCTTGTTACAACCATAAGATGAAACAGACAACAAAGCCAGAGAAAGCACAAGGAAGATAAATTGTTACGCTTTAATTGTAATGTATGAATAGCAAGAGAAAATAAAATAAAAGTACACTAAAAGATAACATGTCGAAGGTGGGGGCCGAACAAACGTATTCCGCATTGCCCGGATGGTGACCACCTTCCCGTCAGTTTTCTTGGGTATTTGCGGTTGTGTACAAGATTAGACATATTGGCTGGGCATCAATCCTTTAGAGATGATTGGTGACTTTAATTCTATTAACAATCTATCGTATAGTAGGCGGGTAATTGTTGATATGTTTTACGTAATGATTATTATGAAAGGCGGCACACACCTACTGACACCTACACAGCGACCCATGTTGGCGTCAAAGAGGTTTATTGAAGAGCGACACATACCCAGTGGCAAGTACACTGTAACACAAGTTGGGGTCAACGAGGTTCATTGAAGAGTGCCACATACGCAGTCGCAGCCAAGCTGACGGCTAAAAGGTTCATTGGAGATAAGCACACGGCCATCGTCACACATACCCAGTGGCCCAAGTTAGTCGGATCCGGTTCTCGCAGCTCACCAACCAAATGCTCTGCACATTGGCCATTGACTACCCAGTGACCTAAGTTACGTGGAAAATAGGTGCGGACATACATACATGGATACATAGAGACATAAATACATACAGCAAACTGGGTGATGTTCCCCAAGGATGCTAATAGCATTAAAATCATAGCCCTGGGAGCGTTAGCCAGCGCTACTGATGGCCACGGTGGCGGATACGGAACATCCTTTCTTTTTAACCGCAGGCGTCAATTATTATTCATTATTCATTACTCATTATTCAACTCAACACCTGCAGCAGCATGACATGTTTTAAGCTAGGCTATAATTTCCAGTTTCTCACTAAAATCAAGATTTATCTCTCTCTCTCTCTCTCTAGCTTTTCCTTTCTTTCGAGCAGCATTGTGAGTCAGCTTGCTCTTCTTGCTCAAATAAGCCGTAAGAGGCAGAGACGCGCTAAAAGCGGCGCTTAAAATACAAGCACGGTAATGCAACAGTCTAATCGAAGTAAACTAATACGCGATAAACAACACCCGCGCCGAAAATAACGATAGCGGTCTCTCATGTTATTCACAAGCACCCTGCGTGATTTGTCCTGCAATCGCTAGCTGGAAAAATTTGCGGGTTTGAATCGCTGTTGGTAATTACAGAGCTCACGAAGTCTTACGAAAATGCGCCCCAAGCAGCGGACCCTACATATGATTTGGTAATTTGCCAAAATAAAGCTATCAATGTCTACACACAGTTCGTGTGCTTCCACGCCAACGGCCGCATTTATCCATCCTTTGTGAAAACAACTCCCAGACACAACCGCCACGCCACGCGAGCAAATCCAGCAACGTGTACGGGAGCCCTGCGCTACGCAGCGCTGTCATCGAAATCGATCGCAGCGTGTTTGCTTCGTAAACAAACGCCTCCGGCTCGAGCTCATAACACGCGCGAACGCCAACGCGCACGAACATGCGTGCGTGCGTGCGTGCGTGCGTGCGTGCGTGCGTGCGTGCGTGTTGCCTGTAGTAAAGTTCCTAGGCCGAAGCGATCACGACCAGACTTCGTGTAGCGACAACGCGATTGCAAAGCACGTGGCTTGCCAAACAGTGTACAGGCAGCCTGTTAGACTTATGTGTGCAGTGCTTCCCCTTGCTCCGGAACAGGGTAGTCAACCGAAATTAGTCCAGGGTAACCTCTCTGCCTTTCATTTATCCTTATCTCTCATCCACAGAAACTACCCAAATTTCATTGTGTCCCGTACGGAGGCGAGAGCTCTGACCAGAACTGGGAACATTTGCGTGCGGCAGTACATGCATACATTTATCTTTCATTTATTTACCCTATAAGCCCATTTATGCTTTACATAGAAGGGGGAGAAGACAATAATTGATACAAAGAAGTGTTAATCAACCAGTGTTGCCAATTTAGCGGTTCTCCGATAAATTTAGAGTTTTTTTGCATTGCCTAGAGGAAAAATGAGTTCTCTTGCGGGTGACGAGATTTTTAGCGGTTTTCATCTAATGTTGACTTCTTTTTTCGCGGCACAAAAAAAAAAAAGGATTTTGACCATAAGCCGTGATTCACGTGTCACAAACGTGCAGCTTATTTACGCACCGTTGGAAGTCAGAGGCAATTATCATTTTCATCTGCAAACGGTGTGCTTCGCATTTCTTCCTCCATATTTCTTCATGCCACTTCTGAACTATATATATTGCTTCAGCAGTTTCGGCAGTTTTTGGCCGTTTCACACTTCTCCGTTTTCACTTACGCGCTTAAGGGGTCTTTACCTCGTTAAATCGCACCTGTTAGATGCGCCCAAAAATTCAGGAAGGAATGGTTACGAGTAACTGTTCTTCGAGGCTGCTTGATGGAAGTTCCAGGTGAGGACAGACTAGCCAAACGCTGCTATTGCAAAACAGAAACTTGTGCAAATCTCGGGAATTTAGTCGCGCTCGCTGCCACGAAGAAACATATAACGCCTAGCTGAACATTTTCCTCCAGCACGCAAACACTACAATAACGTACCATAACATAATTATCGCATGTCATGCTGCTGCTGAAGAATGTCTCGCCATGTTCATGTACGCCCATTCTGCAACTGTGAATTCCGCCCACCTTAGTGTGGAACGATGAATGCTGCTTCAGTTACACACTGCCCGAGCACGTTGTTCACAAAACCCGCCGTGGTTGCTCAGTGGCTATGGTGTTGGGCTGCTGAGCACGAGGTCGCGGGATCGAATCCCGGCCACGGCGGCCGCATTTCGATGGGGGCGAAATGCGAAAACACCCGTGTGCTTAGATTTAGGCGCACGTTAAAGAACCCCAGGTGGTCAAAATTTCCGGAGTCCTCCACTACGGCGTGCCTCATAATCAGAAAGTGGTTTTGGCACGTAAAACCCCAAATATTATTATTATTATACGTTGTTCACAATATCGGCGCGATAGCGCTCTGCGCGTGGTCAGCGAACAAATCGTGGCCAGCGAAATAGACCTAGCCGCGCCAGCGAAACAAAATAGACATAGCGGGTGCGCGTCCATGCCAAGGGGAAACATATTGCATTTTTCTTTGAATCACTAACCGGCAGTTCAACCTGTTTTCTAGACAGTTACTGTAATCTTTCTTTCTTTCTCTCTATCTATCTTTCTTTTCTTTTCTTTTCTTTCGTTCGTTCTTTCTTTCTTTTGTTTTGTTTTGTTTCGTAATACATTTACGCGCTTCACAATAGCGCAAGAAAGCTCTTATCAACATTGGCAGTTTATATATTTTATTCCATTATGGACGAAAACATACTTTTCTGTGCAGTGTGTCTTTTTTTTTCAACTTTGTTTTACGTAGGCACAATAAAACATATTTTGAACGTGATTCTGATAATTGTCTGCATTTAGCGAGTATTTAGCCAATTTGTGTACTCGTATCGAGGGCTTTATAGTTTTTTGTGGTCTCGATCTGCGGTGTTCTCTTTTTTTCTTAAATTTCTACTTCAAAACATTAGAACCAACATATATGCGTAAGCCTAACAATCCAAAATCATTTTATTTACGATCTATATTAGTAAATGAACAAAATAAACGCCATCAGTGAACTGAAATAGCCGCATTCATTTTCAAGAGAAGCATTTGTAAACGGCAAGGTTCGAACAAGATTAAACAAACGATCACAGCAAGATGACAATATTTTTCCGGTGTTATAACGAAAATGAAAATACACTAATATGAATGTCTTCGATTTCTGAATTTCAGAACGTTCCGTGTAGTACATTTTTGAATATTTCATTGTGAATTATATTGGATATATCTCAAGGAAGACGATTCCATTCCGAAATACCTAAGTGAACGAATGAAAGCTTCAGTTGATTAGCACACGTGCAAATGGAGGATCGACTTTACAGTCATGGTGAATTCATGGAAGCATATCGTTTGGCAGGTAAGATGTGTACTTCTGAGGAGGTGTTAGGGTGATGCTAAAGCTTGCTGATGGAAGAAAGTCAACCGAGATATCTTCCTTCTAGTTTGCAGTGGAATAGGGCAACGTCGTTTTTTTTATTTTGGAGGAGTTCGAAAGTTGGGAGTAGTTACGTGCAATAAATCGCACGTCCTTGTTCTGCAATGATTCCAATTTGTTAACAGAATGCACCCTGGACATACATACATACATACATACATACATACATACATACATACATACATACATACATACATACATACATACATACATACATACATACATACATACATACATACATACATACATACATACATACATACATACATACATACATACATACATCTCACCAACAATTAAAGGCATCGTGCGCAATGTTATCTCTGCATATACCTGGAACATCCATCATAAATGTAAACCTGCGGTGGTCTTAAGACCATCCAGATTTTATGGATAAACAAAGATTGATTGATTGATTGATTGATTGATTGATTGATTGATTGATTGATTGATTGATTGATTGATTGATTGATTGATTGATTGATTGATTGATTGATGGCCCTGGCCACATGGGCAGCACTGCTGCTCCCCAGTTAAGAGAAGACGGCCATCGGTGACGTTAGTATTGCGTGGGTTCGGCGTAACTCTCCGGAAGTTAGATGCATTGCCCCGAGCGCAAGAAAAACAAACCCCTGTGTGAAAGAAGAAAGAAAGAAAAAAGAGAAAAACAGGGAGATGCAGGAGTACCGCCGGCCGGTGACAACCGCATGTCAGGGGCACGGCCGTCGACAAAAGTCCGTCCATCGACCGGCAGCAATTTTCTGTTTGCGCGTTACTCAACCTGAACCGACTCTCACGAGGTCCGTTTACATGGCCGGCCTTTTGGGAAGACGCGTCGATTACGCCTGAGAGAAATAATCGTATTCGATCGGACTTCCGGCCTGCTCAGCACTTTATTCGCGCGAGAAAACGGGGAAAAACATACGAAGAAGGACATGAGTCGAAGGCGCTGGCTGCGCGTCGGATAAAAGCAGTTCCAAGTTGGAGAGGATCCACCCGTGAGCTTCGTATAAGCCCGGGAATAGATTGCTCCGCTTCCTGTATAGTTCATGCTGTTCCGCTCGTTTCTCTCGAGACAAGCGGTCGATAGAGTCGTTTCTCGACGCAGGAGTGAGAAGAGATGTCACAGCTCCAGCGTCGAGCATTTTCCGCGGAAGAAGGCAAGCGGATCGACGCTTGGATCAAAGTGCCCAATTTGGCAACCAAAAACCTCGCACGCAGCCGAAGACCTACGCAGGGACGCGAGCCGCATCAGTTCACTGAAGGAGTACTCGGAACGCCTCGCCTCTTAGAAGATACGAACGTCTGCATAAGTATGACGCCAGCCTTCGAGGAGGGGAACTGACACGTGAGATAGACAGCTAACATGTAACTATGGATCTTCGCGTGTGAAGCTGCTACCATATTCAATCATACTTAGACCTATCTCCCTCCCACTTATGCCTTCATCAAGCAGATCTCGATGGCATAATTTGAATTCCAATCCAAATACGGTGCCACACCATTGTGCTAATCTGCCCGAAGAAGAAAGCGAAGGATGGGCGCGCGAGATTGTCCATTGCCTGCTTCCTGTACGAATAAATCACCTGCGCTGCTACAACATCTGGGACCTCGTAAATAAGCCGTGCATGCGCCCATAATATCATCGGTGTAGGTGCTAGGAATATCGCTTTGAACAAGGCAGCCGTACCAAGTGCAACAATATCATGGCCAGGATAAAATAAACGGGCAGAAAGTACCTGGCTGAAAACATGCCAGCTTCAATTTCTTTCATTTTTCTACAAATTCTTCATTGACAGCACGGCATTCAGAGCAGTGATAAAAAATTAGCTAATTGCATTAAATCATAAATTGTATGTAATCAAGAAAAAATATTTACTGGTGGCTGCTCTATACTCGACTGTCAACAACGTGCACTTGGTTACCTTCATGTAGAATGGCCCGTCTTTTTTAGAAACGCAATGCATGAGTGCTGGGACACCATAGCCAGCTAACAATAAAATAATCGCAGTAAATGCCTCAATATTTGTTGTCCACTCCGATCGCGTACTTATTTGCTGCTCTAGGAATGCACCAACTATGCCCATGGCATAATCTCTATATTAGGCTACTTAAGTCAAAGTTATTTTCGCATCCAAGGGCAGAAAGCCACTATTCCCCCCCCCCCCCAGCCACCACTTAGCCACACAAAAGAAACGAAGAAATAAAAAAAAACAACACACGTATTAAGCAAGACGTTGACGTCCAAAACTCTTTCACGTGACGACTGCAACATAATAATGAACCCAGGCGCTCTCATATTATGACGCGCACTAACAAAACACATAGATGCCGGCAACTACAGCCAGTGTGGCGCTAGAGATCGCTAAATCAGTGATCATGATGGTCATGATCTTCAGCGAGGCGCGGTACGCCTACGCTCCACAACGCCATAAAGTGCTCTGACGTGTTCCCCCAACTTCTGCTAGCAAAGAGTGACAAAGTGTCGTGGAGGTACCACTCAACGAAATCAAAATCGGGACAAGAAATTGTCTCTTTGCGACGAGGGCGAGTGAGTAACTCCTCAGCGCACCTAAGACGAGAGAAGGCCACGTCGTTTCAGCTTGCGTGTCAATATCTCAGGTACGATCCTTGAATCCTCGCAGACGATCGGAGAAGCTAGACAGATTGCCGGTGTCGAGTGCAGTTACCAGTGAAAAGTAAACTTCAGAAAAAGAAAATATCCCAACGGAAGGTCCACGAAGACGCTTTCATCGTAGGTTATAAATATCTGAAAAGTGCGTTAGCCTTAAGTGAGAAGTCGGAGTCATTATTGCAGCAATTATTCGCATATTCTTTTTCCAGGCAATTGCACAATTCAGGCCGCATATTAAGGCATCAAAAAAAAAAAACATGTCACTGCCCCGTAAGCTTGGTCTCAGTAAGCTCAGCCTGGTTAACCGCCCTGCGTTTCCCTTATGACTCCTCTCTCTAATATATAATTAAATATAACTGCTACTAATGAATAACCAGTATTTATTTATTTATTTATTTATTTATTTATTTATTTATTTATTAGTAGAGAGAGAGAATGAAGAGGAAAGGCAGGGAGGTTAACCAGATATGAGTCTCCGGTTTGCTACCCTGCACTGGGGATGGGGGATAGGGGTTAGAAAGATGACAGAGAGGAAAACGCTATGAGTAAGCTCTAAGAGAGCTTACGTGTTCTTTTCCAAGAGTAAATTGTATCCATTCTTTATCGTCAATTCAGTAAAGAAATGCAGAAAAGCAGGTGGCGTTATGTGTTCCTATCCTATAGCGCTGTGGTTGTCAGATCCTCGAGTGAGAAAATGAATGGGCTCCAATCCACGCTGTGAAAGTGGTTCGCCAGCGAAGCTGTGCTATCACCTGATCCGATAGACCAACGGGACATATAGCCTTGAACTGGGTCCTGCCGAGCCTGAGCACGACGCCGTAGGGCACATTGACGTCGCTGTTCCCGTCGCCACTCCTCGTGTTCACAATGCTCTTCGGGAGTCCTAACTATTGCGTGCCCTTTGCATAGCGCTATCAGATCTCTAACGAAATCGTTTGCTAGGTGGGTTCTTCTTTTACATATCAAAGGGTATCAAAGGGTAGTTACGTCACTCCCTGCTTCGTATGCTACAGTTGCCGCTTCCCGGCAACTGCAGCTTATGCAACCGTAATCTTTACAGGGAAGCGCATGCGGCGAATGCCATGCGCGAAGACGAGCTTTTTTATTAGTATTTCTTTTCACCACACGGCCGACGACGCTGCTGCCGCGGTTGCTATGCTCGGAGGCCAGCGCCAGCTGGTGGTGCTGCAAAGAACACAGTGGCGCAGGCGGCCTGTGCCTCCCGCTGTGACTGGTTGAGTTTTTGCCCTCGGACACGACAAATGTATTGGGGGCTAGAGGTACGCAGCTTTTCTGTAATAAAAAAAAATTGAGGCCAGCAAGTCGCTGAAATTTCGAATACGGATCTAATAGCTGTTCGGTTCGCATTCGATTGGAGAACTTACTGTTCGCATTTGACAAATATTCGTTTTGCTCGAATATTATAAGGGACAACAGTTGTTGCAGTCTACAAGGAGAAAAACAGAAGTGGAAGACACTAAGGAATGATTCTGCTGCAGAAGAACGTGGTTGCTGTGCGGACGAACCAGGGCCAACATTTACAAAAAGCTGTAACGCTAGACTAGTTCGTTCGGGCAAATTCCATCCAATCTTGAAGCTGGACGTATCATTAGTATAAAAAAATAGGAACAGCGCAACACAAAAAAAAATTATAGGGTTTTACATGCCAAAACCACTTTCTCATTATGAGGCACGCCGTATTGGAGGACTCTGGAAATTTCGACTACCTGGGGATCTTTAACGTGCACCTAGATCTAAGTGCACGGGTGTTTTCGCATTTTGCCTCCATCGAAATGCGGCCGCCATGGCAGCGCAACACAGGACGAGCTAGCCCCTTTGAACACACTGCTAATATGATTAGTAGTAGCGGCCGGCCCATGGGAAAAAAGCACTTACGAACTAAATGATTTGTGAGCTATGTCCCAGTTTTTTTTTAGTGGGCGCCTCGTGAAGACAACACCTGCACAATAGTTTCCAGTCGTTAAGCGAGCGTACCCCGCCTCATGCAATTTACGAATTTGTCGTCTTGATATAAGCATATCAATCCATTATTTATCTAATCTCATAATGTTTTGATTCGTTTAAAACGATGGGCGGGGCTGTAGGATTGCGGTTAGCTCCTCCATAACGCACTGTATACGCTCTACTACGTTCACCAGGTACTATCACTTTTCTTTTGTTTCTGATTTACAAGATTCACAGTTGACGGGACATCCAGTTGCTAACGGCACTATAAATGTGCAAAATAACGTTAATAAGTATTTTGCTACTTCACAGACTCTATACACGCAAACCTTTTGCATTTAACTTTGTTTAGAGACTGTAAATATTCGGCTCTCAATTGGATATTGGCAGATAATTTCTCTTTCTTCGAATATTCGCGTTCGATTCCAAATTCGAAAACCGTTCTCTTCTTCGCTGTTTACCCACAACGTCATCACAAGGGCGATAAATTGCTGAACGGTGCACGTGTGCTTCCGTTAAATGCGACGCGCTCCACTCGCTAAATTCCGCGCGCGCGAGAATTCGTCGCCTCAGGAAATGGAAAATTTGTGAGCAAACATTTGTAAAGTGAACAAGGGATGACTCATCAGTGAAGAAGAAAACAAAACGAAACGAGTGAGAGCGAGGCAGGCCACCGAGCTTACTACGAAAATCACCGGGAGCTCTGGAGACGCCGAGATCATCGAGCTTCAAGGAGAAGAAATTTAGTAAGTGGACTTTGTCTAGCGTTTGTGCGTGTGGCTTCAAGCGTTCTTGTTAGACGCTGTCTATCACGCTTCGTCATTCCAATTTGCCAAGCATTCGTTGTTTCCTGAACGCAGCGATGCAATTTGTCCTCGCGCACGTGCGCACGTAATTATAGCAAATTGTGGGATTTACAACGAGATATTTCTTTTTTTTCAAAATGGTCAATTCGATAAACACGCTAGGCCGCTCGTATGCGTAAAGACGAAGTCAAGGCAACTGTGAAATGATTTCAGTGTGTGAGCTGACGCTAAAATCCAGTGTGCGTTATGTGACCTCTTCCGTATGTTATGTCATGAGAAGCCAACAAACACTGGCACCAATGACAACATAGGGGAAATTACTTGTGCTTAATAAATGAAAATGAAGAAACGATAAATTGATGGAAATTAAAATGGACGAAAAAAACAACTTGCCGCAGGTGGGAACCGAACCCACAAGCTTCGCATTTCGCGTGCGATGCTCTACCAATTGAGCTACCGCGGCGTCGTTTCCCCATCCACTTTCTTGGGTATGTATGTGTCCTAGTAGAACCCTGGGAGGGTTAGCCAGCGCCACCACTCACAGACCTTGGCGACGGACGTGGAACGTCCTTTTTGCCGCAGGCGTCACGAGAAAGTGATCTTTTTGGGTGAAGGCAACTGGTCAATAAACCCAGATATGCTACCTGAAGGCATCAATGTTGCCGGATTCGAGACCCTCGTTATGTAATAAGCTCGATTGCTCGTTATGTAGCTCAATTGGTAGAGCATCGCACGCGAAATGCGAAGGTTGTGGGTTCGGTTCCCACCTGCGGCAAGCTGTTTTTTCATCTACTTTAATTTCCATTAATTTATCGTTTCTTCATTTTCATTTATCGAGTACAAGTAATTTCCCTTATGTTGTCATTGGTGTCAGTGTTTGTTGGCTTCTCATGATATGACTAATGAAAATCGGGCCCCTCGGTTAACCCCCTTTCTTCTCACTCTTTCGTATGTTGTCTTTCCTGCGCATGTGTGAAATGATTGTGTAGGAGCGTATTTTATGTGAACTCTGTTGTGAGCTGTGTTTTGTATATTCATGTCACCTGACTTTTGTTTTTTTCTGTTCTGTTACTCTTGGGTTGCTGTGACAAGAATGAGGTAAAAAGTACCTCGACTACTTCATTTCTATATTTTGTACAGGAAAGGAATGAAGGACTAAATGATAATGCTAAATAAGTAATAATTAATTAATTAACTCATAATTAATCGATAATGCCGGTAGCTTTGTTGGTTTCACTTCATTTATTTATTTATTTATTTATTTATTTATTTATTTATTTATTTATTTATTTATTTATTAAGAATGCCAATGAAACCAACAAAGATAACGCTGCAACGGAGAGAGCACGTTGACGTCTGTCCATGCCCTAACCAAACAACATATAGACTTCGTAGTCATCTTGCATTTGTATACAAGAGACCTCCATATATGATAAACGTATGGTAGGTCCAAGCACACAGCTCTGTACAGAGAAATAGAGCATCACTTCATACATAACTGAGCAGGATTACTTATAAGAAATGCTGATCTAGCTCAGCGCCCACTAAAAGTATTTTAGGAATACGTTCGCATTTTGCTGCAGATGACTTGCTCATCACCGTCCAACTAATTCTTGCATTAAAAAAAAGAAGGCGTTTGTGCAAACCCTTGGTTTTTTTCTTTTTTCGTTTTTTTTTTTCTAGTTAGCCTTCTTTCCCGGCGTATTTTGAGCACTCAAGACGAACGTCGCCGCCACAGCAGCACTCAGGAGAAGTGAAGCGGCGTATCCGGTACCGAAAAATATCTATATATGCCACTTCCAGGTTAAGCTTGATAATTAAGGGATCTGCTTAGCGCGGAAGATCTGCTGCTATGTCGAATTCTCTGTGTTAGTCAATTTCATACTGCAATAATTGTTTCACCTTATCCCCGCCGAACCACTTTTCCGCAGAACGGATTGGCGGACATTTGCCTTTTAAAATTCCGGACATTCGATTTTGCGTGTGGATCCCACAGTGATTTCCTTTCTTCAGGGCTTTTTTGTCGAGTCCATAGGCCTCCTCACTGCCCTATAATCCAATGTGGCTGGTCACCCAGTGAAATATAATGCTATGACCCTGGGTTGATGTATCTTCCACTGTTTCTGCTATGCAAGGGACCATTTCTTCGTTTTTGAAGGTTGCTCAAGCGTTCATGCTCAGTTGTAGTGCCGAATTGCTGTCAGTACAAATTGTCCATTGTCTTGTTTCTGTTCTTTCGCCGAAAAAAGAATGGCTGTTTCAAAAATAGCCGGTAGTTTGGATGCCATTGAAGGAGATTGATGTGTCACGGCTTTTGCATTCGCTTTTCATCGAGTTCTGAGATGCAAATCGCAGAAGATGAAAATTCTTTCATACAGTATCGATCTGTACAGATCTATATTGTTCCACTGTGCTTAGTATACGAATTGTAAAATGCCAGGAGGCAAATTCACAAAGTTTTTCATTCCTACGTGTTCTTTGCCATTGGCTAGATGCCTTTGCTAAATATATATCTTCGCCATCAATACTTCCTGGAATTTTCTCTTACCAACAATTGTAGCGTGATATGCTTTCGCGCACATTGGCCCAGTCGTACAGCCACGAGAATTGTCACGTCATCTTTCTTGTGCGTGACGTCTACACATCAAGTATAGTGCTTAGTGACAGCAGTGTTTAAGGCACCTTTGATAGCGACCATGGTTTGTGCACCAATGCAGTTGCTGTGAATACCAATACCCTACCCTGAAGGCGAGTACCAATTCGTTATTGTAGCTCTTCGTATTTCTGGCTTTCTCGTTTTCTTTTTTTCATTTTTGGCACCTTTTGTTCAGTGCCGGCTTGTTATTTCATTTTAGTATAACATTTGTTCAATGTGACGAGCAGTAACCGACACCACTGAAAGGTACCAACGTCTCCTCGTTATCCCATAATAAAGGAAAATACATATCTATGTACACTGTCCATCATTCTCACGCCGGCTGGGCAGGCATATTTGCAGCTGCCGTATTGACACCAGCGCCGGTGTTCCCTCCAGTGATTTTTGTTCGAAACTCCGTCGGGCAAGCTGCTTACGGTATTGCAACAGATTGGCACGTGTCGCCTGGGAGGGCGGACAAGCATGCGAAAATATGGAACGTGGCAGGGAAGGCACGCTCTCCAATTCCCGTCTCGAGTTTCATTCAATTTCGCCGTGCGGGCCCGGGGCGTAGAAGAGGAGCCGACAGTGCCGATCTGCAATCATCATTGGCGAAACGCGACTCCAGCGCCACCGGGTAAGACGACACGAGCGTAAACTATGTGGGGCAGATTTGTTCGTGACTAAATAGAGACAGAATATGCATAATGACGATGAAAGCCGCGGATGTATAGGAGACGTCAAAGCCATCACGAAGAAGTTGCAAAACACCCAGCCATCAATTACCTTGAACTAATTGGGTGTCTTCCGAGAAGACCTCTTTTTCGCTTCAACCTTCAGCGAATCGGCTCTTTTTTTCAGTGTGCCATCGGACTGTAATGGTCGCCGAATAGAGATGAAACGGTATGAAAATATCATTTGATTTAAATAACACGAGCACGCTTTATGAGAGCAACTTTCACGAATCGTGGTTATCACAGTGTGCCAACTTTAAACATTCGAAAGGCTACAGTATGCTATAGGCTATAGCATCATAGTACACTACAACCATAGTACGACATACATGTTCGATCTTTGTGCCCATTAGGAAAGTCAAACGGAGTAGAGGGCAGAAGCGCTTCCAACCTACAAAACTGGTTCTTACAGATGGATATCGTGCAGTTTTGCGTTAAATTGTGCAAACCCGTCAGCCAGAATTTATGTCTCTAAGCGGCTTACCTTTCCTACGTCGCTTCTCCCTCGCTCTCGTCCGATTTCTGCGTGCCTAAATGAGCGTTTTAATTCAACTGTGTGCTAGCGGTGATCCAGCGAGCCCACGATGCGGCCAGGGAGTTACAACTCCCGGTCCCAACGTGGGAGCAGCGCCCTTGCGCCTCGTAGCTCGCAGGACCTTTCATTAAAGTTATTCCATCCATCCATAGCCGTGATCGATGCACGAGAAATCGACACGTGAAGGCTAAATGGATTCACCTTAGCTCACTGATTCAAATATAGTCTTGGTGATAACGTATCTTGAGTGCGGTGTGAAATTTCCAAAAGAAACGAGTTGGGACACCAACTAAAGAAAAAAGAAATACCTTCGCTAAAATTGATGAAAGATAAAAAAAGGGAGTGACAGCAAGAAAGAAAAAAAGAGAAAAAAAAAGTTTATTATTATTATTATTATTATTATTATTATTATTATTATTATTATTATTATTATTATTATTATTATTATTATTATTATTATTATTATTATTATTATTATTATTATTATTATTATTATTATTATTATTATTATTATTTGTTTTGAACACATATACATAGTTAACAGGAAAGGGAAAGCGAGGAGCAGGCTGGCAACTGCCACCGGAAGGGGCACAACGCCTGCCTACTCTTCTGAAGGGAGGTGACAGCAACACAGAAATGGAAGATAGGAAGGAGGGGACGAAAGAGGAAAGGAAGAGCAACAGGACAAATCTAAAGACTAAAGTAGAACACAGTACACCACGCACGTTGTTCTGCCGAGTGTCGACTCTGCATTCGGAATTAAAGTGACGCCGCGTCGGACAGCCTCCACAATTATCAGTCACATCCTCGGCTAGTTCGCTATGCGGCTAATTGTGCGCTCCACGATGAGACGCCAAGTACAGCTGCACGCAATCACGGTTTCACCGGCAGTCGGTTCACAATATACACTACAATGTGTTTGAACCCGCCACCTCCCATCTTCGAAGGAAGAAGCGCTAGAACACAGTACAGATCACACACAGTACGGCCTGTCACTGAAAGTCACGCTACTACAGAATGTTGAATGTTCACGCTACAAACGTGAACCTAAGTTAGTTAACTCTAGAAAGTTTAGTAGGGCGCGATGGGCCTGATCCCGTTTAGACGCACAACCACTGAGGTATAAACATTCCTCGAGTGTCGCACATGGTAGTTTCTCACTAGCGACATGCGCTGCGCAATGAAAGCGGGACACTCAAATACAAGGTGCTGAAGTGTCTCGTAGCAGCCACAAGGCGTACACAATGGACTTGCCACACGAAGAAACGCGCGCACACACAAAAACACATGCGAAACGCGAATTTCTCGTTTCCATGTGCGTGTGCGTGTGCGTGTGCGTGTGCGTGTGCGTGCGCGTGCGCGCGCGCGCGCGCGCGCGCGTGTTTGTGTGTGTTTGTGTGTGTGTGTGTGTGTGTGTGTGTGTGTGTGTGTGTGTGTGTGTGTGTGTGTGTGTGTGTGTGTGTGTGTGTGTGTGTGTGTGTGGCAGACTGACTGTCGAAGGGCGTTTAGCCTTGCAGCGCGTCTAGCACGGTGCGTCTAGCCTTATATTTTTCCCTTTGCTTTTAATCACCTTCAGCCTCCACAGAATACCCAGCTGAATTCAAGCACTTTCCAATCAAAAGGCTCAATCGACTGACCCCCCAAGTATTGCTATTCTGTTTAACTGGCAATCCCTCTGATAGGGTTACCTGCCTTTCCTCTGGTTTTTTTTCTATCTTGACCTTCGGTGACTCGATGCGAGCGTGCCGAGTCAGAAATCGAATTGACCCAACCCGACCCGACGGTGTTTACCTTGTCAATGGGGGTCGGGTGAGTCGACCAACCCATCGCAGGCGGTTGGCAGAACTCCACCTCGAGTTCGCTCGCTGGAACCGATCCGCTACGTCGTTTACTTGAAACAGGACAGACGGAAGGAAATTGACGAAAGGCTGTCCACGGGAAAATGCATGTGCTCTAGGTGGGATCTTTCCGTGAACGAAGACTCATGAGTCATGTTCAGCAACGAGTACGCTGCTTTTATGCGAAGTCTGATTTGTTTCACAGTAAGCCAGACGGCTTACGGGTTGTACGTGCTTTGAAGCGTCCTCTTCTTTAAGTCCTTTGGAAATCGTTCCCTAGGGTGAATGACGAACAATTACGCACAGATGAGAACGAAGCGGAACGTGCACCGAGAAGGTTCTGCACAAGCAGAATGTACACCCGTGAGCTTTAAAAGTATACGGAAACACAGGGTCGCCGAAAAAGAGCTACAGAATTTCTTCGTATTTAACCCACACAAACGGAAACTGACGAGCGCAATAGAAAATTCGTAATGCCAAGTTTGGACTGCAGTCTTTAATTTCAAGTTTACGGAGGAGAAAATGAGTTTTATCGCGCAATCCTTGGTCCATATACTTTTGCTCACGGGTGCACATGTTTTGAAGGAATGAGGGCTGCGCAATCGTGAGCACAAGAAGAAACAGGACGAGGTATGGAAGAGACATCGCGTGACAACTTGCGTTTCATACGCGGAAGCATGAAGATTATTGAAAGAATGCGAGAGAGAGAGAGAGAGAGAGAGAGAGAGAGAGAGGAAAAAAAAAAGCTCAAGTACAAGTACGTACATACGGAGCTTCGCAAGAAATCTCGGCAGGAAGTGGGGCAATAAATAGCTCTTATCGATACCTCGCTGTATACGGTCATCGTTAAGTCTCCAACCAACTCCGACCACTTCGTTTCCTCGTACGCTAAATATTGCGGCAGAAGCCGAGTTATGCGTCAGCGACGAGGAATGCGCCGATTGCGCTTCAAACCCGTCGCGGTGGCTTAGCGCTTATGGTGTTGCGCGGCTAAGCGCGAGGTCGCGGGCTCATATCCCTCGGCAAGTATACGGTGTGTGTACTGAGTGGGGCGCTCCAATTCGTGACAAACTACGTAACAAGCGTCTACAACTACTTGAGTGCAGCGGCGTATCGCCTTACGTTGCAATAGATGTCTTATGCAAAGCCATTGACAGGATGGTCGTTGCTCCAGTCTGGTGCCGCGCAGCAGTGAACCTCTCTTTAATCCCCAATGTTATCGACCGAGAGTGCGGTTCCAGGGAAGGCAAACGTGTCGGCTGATGCGTACAATCTTACGTGTAGGTTTAAACCGGCGGAAACCATTCGCTTTCCTTTCTGCATCCAAGCTGCAGAAACATATCCAAACAGTACAAATAAGTTCGTCAAGTACCTTGTTTTTTCACTCTTGTATGCAATTACGTAACGTAAAGACATGGATTGTATCGGCTCGTTGTCTGCGTAAGCTTCCCAAATTTTGTGTAATAAACGCAGCCTGTAGGCGGCACTGTGCCGCGAACGACGGCATGAAAACAAAATAATTACTTTTCCTCTCGAAGTCCATGGACTGTACTGTGTTCGGTGAACACAATAGGTACTCGTGCCATGTCGAAAGGAAGTACCTGTCAACAGCAGGCATACTTGACTGCGTGAAACAGGCAGGCAGGCCTGGGGCCGCATTTTGTAACGGCGCTTTTCACTTTCCACTCTCTTTGCCCTTGGCCATTGGCTCGCACAGAGCCACGTGCCCGCCGGGATTGACAACTGTACGGGACAAGTGACACGAAATGAATAGAACAAGTGCTGTAGAATGCTTACACAAAATACGGCCTCCGGGGACGCATTCTATGAGCATTCTTTTCATATTTAGTCTTTCCGCCTTTCATCATTGGCTCGCACGGACAGCCCGCCGCTGCTGCCGCATGCGTGAGTTTTCAACTGAAATTACTCGACTGAATTCTGGCGCTATAGAGCGTTAAAAATTATGGAATCTTATGTGCCAAACCGCAGTGTGAATATGAGGTGCGCGGTAAAGTGGGGAACTCCGGGTTAGTATCCACCACATGGGGGATCTTTGACCTGCAACCACTTGCATGGTACGCCAGCGTTTCTTTCTTTCTTTTTCGCTCCCATTAAAATGAGGCCGCCGCGGCCGGGATTTGATCCCGGCCTCAGGCTTAGCAGTTCAACCTCGGGCAATACAAAATCTACTACGTACGCAACCACGACGCGTAAAGCAAGAGAGAGAGAGAGAGAGATAACTAAGAGAGGAAACGCGGGGGAGTCAACCAGACGAGAGTCCGATTTGCTACCCTACACTGGGGTGAGGGAAATAAGAAGGAAGTGATGACTGTGTGTGCAGTGAAGCACCGTGACACCAAAGTGGAGTTCCATAGCTGGTGATCTGCGTTGATCACATTTGGGACGACCAAAGAGTCAGTGGTCGTTGCGCGAACAGGGGGCTGCGGGTGGGCTTACTCGAGACTTGCAAGCACTGGGTTATCTATAGGTAGAGCCCATGGGAGCTGCTAGTATATGACGGTTCAACCAGCATGGGAATAGATTTGCCTATTCGCTTCGTCCTGGCTTGAAATGACTTTGTGACTCGGCAAACTCATCATTTTCTACAAGATACTGCGTTATACGAATGCAACAATTCGCAATGATTACGCACGTGAGTAGCGACCATTTGCTTTGCTGGCGACTGGAAAGCTACGAACGCTTGGCAATCGACAAAGATAAAGCATAATGAACAACGTCACAAGAACCGCATTTGGAGCCGCAGGCATGAGGATTAGGCAAATACGAGCGCTACGCATCTTTCCTATATATGGTATAGCTGAAGGATCACAGCGTTGTAGAGTTCGCTGCGCTAATATTTGCATAGGAAATTATATATGGTCGCACGGATCGGGACGCTCGGCGCGACGGATGATAATAAATCGATAGAAACAATGAAACAGAAGCACTGCAAAGTACAACCACTTATGTCTTTTTTTTTTCCAAGTCGTTCACACACTTGTACGTAGAACGATCTGTGGCCGAATACGCAGAACACTTCGTAAGCGAGTGCAGTTTGCTATGCAGACCCTCCTGCCCTCGCTAATGATATGTCCAACATCGCCATTGGCTGTCGTTCTAGTTTTACGAATAGTTCTAGGTTAAGAAACGTTTGGTGAATACGGTTCCCTGTTTCCAAAGATGAAGAAGCCAGCTGTCCGTCGAGACACCGCCACTCATGGCTATAGTTGGGCACCGATGTTGGCGGTGCAGTACGACTCTATGATTATATGTACATACAACAGAGACGGCCAGTTGTATAACGCCAATGCTACCACGATTTCCACGTCTTATACGTAGTATACTTGCTCGGGAGTACAGCACATCATGCCTCCCCCCCTCCCCCCCCCCCCCGTTCCCCGTCAGTGGCAGGTGCGTGGGCGATTATGCGAGCTATATGCCACCGCCCAGCTTGCTTCGCGAGCAACAGAAAATAAGGCCTAATCAGGCGGGAGTATCAGGTGCCTAAAACAAACCGCACGAAAAGCGCGCGCGCGTGGCTCCGTTATTTAATAGCGCGCGAATTACCCGCCGCGACCCTGTCCAGCAATATATGAGCTCCTGGCTACAGAGGCGCGCACCGTTGCCATAGTCGTCCAGTTTGCTCTTTCACGCCAAGGCCGCCGGCCCGTGTGGATGCCGCGATATATGTCGCGTCGCGATATATGTCGAGTCTCTGGCGGATGGTACTCCCGAGAACGTTAGCTGCCCTTCTGCCCCGGCGGCTATGTGTTCGTTTCCTTTTCTTTCTCCTTTCTTTTCTTTTTCCTTTTTTTCCCCCTCCCCGCTCTCCCTGGCGCGTACTTGCGGACCCAAGGCCGGCTCCGAAATATAGACGTGAGCGCGTCTCGGACGGTCGCTGGTCTCTCCCCGGCCGCCCCATAGGCTCGCACAGGCCGCGATCGATCTTTATTGGGCTTTTGTGGGTCCGAACCGCCCCCCCCCCCCTGCAAACCCGCCCCCTCGCGCTTCTAGGCTCTCGCATGGCGCGGACACAACAGCGTAGTGGGGGCGGTGCGACCGATCGATTCCATTATAGCCTCGCCGCTCTTAACGTGTGTAGAGAGACAATAGGCAGCAAGAAAGTTGGTAGAGCGAAGCAGGTTTATAAAGAACGTCACGACGTTCTTTGGAGGTCGAAGGTTTAAGTCTATTACAGTCGAGACATCATTGCGCCACCTTTACCGAAAGTTTACAGCGGCGACATATAGCTGCCACTTACGGTCGCCACAGCCATAGCCTGCTCCTCCATCCCCACCCCCAACCCCATGACCGCCGCTCCTACCCCGATAGAAAAAATAAAAATTAATAATCTGCTTCCTTCTTTCTTCGTTTTCAACTGTGCCTGTTGCACTGTATCTACACTGTAGTTGCGTTTTTGGATCTCATGAAGAGGCGGACGCAGCTTGGACGATCGCGTGATATTCTTTAAAGTTTTTCTAAGTTAGAAACATTACACATGGCATGTATACTGTATATTAGGAACTGTATGTCCTGCTTTTAGCGTGTAGTGTGACTTTCTTTCATTCTAAGCAATTGCGAAATGTTTTGATTGTCTTTATCTTTTTAGATCCACATTGTTCTCTCGTTTAGGATTAATTTTTTTAGCTAAGAATGTTAGAAAGCGGGTTCTAAAAAAATAATGCTGGGGCTTTACGTTTCAAAACCAACATCATTAGTTTAGTGATCCCCACGATCATTATACTATGAGGCACACCGTAGTGGGGAGCTCCGGATAAATCCTGTCCGCCTAGCACAGTACACGAGTGTCCTTGAATTCCGCCCCCATCATTAATGCTGCCGTTGCGGCCAGGATCGAACCTGCGACCTCGAGCTCAGCAGCGCAGTGCCACAGCCACTATACTACCGCAGGTGATAAGCAACAAACGAACAACAAAAACTGTAGGTCTTGAATCGTCGCCTCTTCCGGTACGACGCGTTGACCAACACCTGACCTCACAGCTCCCACTATATATGCACGGATGAGCTGTGGGTCCTTGCAGCGCAACCGACCGGTATACCTATTCTGGTTAACTTATACACGCCTTTCTTCTGCCTAATTTCATCTCGACAGTTCGTGCCACTCCTTGTATAAGTGTCATAACTCTATATTATAACTGCATGTACACACAGATTCACACTACGCATTAACATATATATGTAAACGTACACAACGCACGCGGTGCGCCTTCCCCCGAAACCACGTGAGTGTAAATGCAAAACACGTCGACCAGCGGCGCCACGCTTCCCCTCTTATTTTTTCATAATGTCTGCGCGCGCGTCTTCAACCTCACCGTTTGAATGCAAACTAGATGGCATGCAACAAAGAACTACGTTACGTCATCGGCTCTACGTCTACGTCACATTTCATGTCACGGTGGCTTAACTCGCGGCACAGGGGGACGAATACCGAGACAACAAGAGCCGCGCATTTTTTATTTTTTTTAATGTCGATTGTTGGTTACGCCTGTCGCCCGTGTTGGCGCTCGTGAATATGCATAGCGCGCAGCTCTCGATGGTCGAGACAGAATACGCCCGAGTGGTGGGCAAAGAAGGTGCGCTAAGCTGTGATACGTGCTCTTGATCCTCGTCCTTTATTAGACTGCGTAGGACGCGGTCGGCTGTGGTTATCGCACCCGTGTGCAAGCGGGCGCGTGCGAGCGTGCTTATGTCGTCGACTCAACTCGGTAGCTCTGACGCCAGCCGCCTGTGCGTTGCGTGATAATCTGCTCCGCCGTATAGTGGCCCGACCAGAAGCGCTAAGCTCCTTACTCGTGTGCTAGAGCTGCTGGCAGAGACAGGCTTCTCTATTTTATCTCTGCGATAATCAAGCGTATCGTAGCATTCGGTTCTATTTCCGGTGGCTTGTTCTGGACACGACAGGGTGCTAGGTATCGCGAATAATATATTTTGTGTGTGTGTGTGTGTGTGTGTGTGTGTGTGTGTGTGTGTGTGTGTGTGTGTGTGTGTGTGTGTGTGTGTGTGTGTGTGTGTGTGTGTGTGTGTGTGTGTGTTTGCGTGTGTGTGTGTGTTACAGCAAAAAGGAAAAAAGAAATTTCTTCAAGAAAGTGCATGCTGCAATGGTCGCTATACGTAAATATCGCACCTCGAGAAGTTCATTATCGATCAAATGCTTCACATGTGCGCGTTAGACAGTTCTAACACCCTCATGGCGACTTTTCCTATACGGACTATAGCGCAATGAGCATTACACGGAACACTGAATATGCCGGAGCTTATCTGACTATAGCTGGCGGAGGTCGCCGTCCGGTGCACGGCGCTAGCTATGGTGACACTATAGTGCTCCAAATTGATATACGCATCGATGCAAAAACAAAAAGTAAACGCTTCCAGCGGTTGTGACGTCGCACTTCACGTGAAATTGTAATGCTACAATGCTCAACACGCTTCAGTAATCTTCGATGGGGGCGAAATGCGAAAACACCCGTGTGCTTAGATTTAGGTGCACGTTAAAGAACCCCAGGTGGTCAAAATTTCCGGAGTCCTCCACTACGGCGTGCCTCATAATCAGAAAGTGGTTTTGGCACGTAAAACCCCAAATATTATTATTAATATTCAGTAATCGCCGTCGCGTTGTTGGTAAAACGGGCGTCGGCCCGTTATGTCAACCTAATAACGATAATACCGTCGCCGTTTTGCAGCGATAGCTGTTGCGGGCTCACTCCCTTTGTCCGTTTTGATATCCATCGGTGTCCGTCGCTGTAATTCCATGATGAAATGCCAGATCGTTTTCATAAAAAAGAAAGTCGCTGTGCCCCTCTGTGGCCTGTTTTTGCGGGCTGTTTTTTATAACTGCATGTAAAAAATAGTGGTTAGCCAGCTCTTGTTAGGCCATGAGTGCGGTGGCACCTTCCTCTTTCCAAGCCACGTGTGATAGTTTCGAAACCAGCACCGTGGGAAGCTGGGTGGCTGTCGGAAAATTGTGCATACACTTAGTAGGCCACCCTATATAGGTATATATGACAGGTTCCTAAAGTCACTAGAAAAACTTTTTTTCCCCACTACATGTGAGTGCCGCCTATACGCAAACGAAGACGATTCTGAGCAGAAGCTCACTGACAGAAAGGTTTCTCCTATACTTCTCGAAAAGAAACCGTTGGCGCGCGTCTGCGAATGTTTGCTCTAACCAATACTGCACCAAACACTGCGAGACTTACTGCGCACAATACTAGGCCAGCGATTGCCTCACCACTTCGATCGCATCGTGGCCCAAAATGTGTTAATGATTAGGCTTCCGGTAGAAAACAAAGCATCTCAAACAGGTCGTTAATTGCACAGCAAGCCGGCGACGAGTCATGCCCGTGAGCACGTAGATCTTGAGAGAAAGCGCACCTTGCGACTCAGGGAAAGTTTGTTTAGCACATGAGCATGTAGCTGCAGCCGAGCTTCAGCAACCGACTACGAGATCGGACGCTCCAACTGACCGGACCAGCGATGAGACATTCGATATTGCGAATAAGCAATGAGAAGTATCCTGAATTAAGGCATTTGTGCGGTGCTGTCGGAGAACCGTCACACCGTGTTATAACGGAAATACTTCTCTGCGCTCGTTCGTTCTAGCTCGACCACACTTCAGCATCGTCGACGTCGTTTAATCCGGCGCGCACCTTATTTCCTATGAGTCAGCGTCTGACCACATTCCTTTTTGAAACACGTTCAATAGACCTCATATTAGCATAAGTTAGTGGTGCAGACGTAAAACACTGTGCAGCCCGGCGCCACAACGCCGAACTTGTCTTATGGAGGAAGAATGGCTGAGATTGTTTTCCGGCCGTCGAAGAATCAAAAACGAAAGCTGGCATCTACTTCTAGTCAGCTCAAGGTTCGACACCAAGTCGCGCAGTGGCACAGGGGCTATATTTAAATCGAGGGTATGATGGGAACCCCGTCGCTTCTGGGCGGAACATGGTGAAAGGCGAAGGCAAATACCGAACACAAAATATTTTATAATATTGGTAACGTTAGTGAATATTTTGTGGTTGATGTTTGTCTTCCTCTTTCACCAGGTACTATATTGGTCAAGCAGACTACACCCTATTGGTCAAGCCGATTACGTTGTTGGTTTGGATTCCCACTGGCCTTCCTACAAACGGCCCCGGGAAAGGAAGAATGCTTGGAGAGTGCAATAAGAAGTCACCATTACTGTCAACTCGTGCTGAAAAAGTCAACGTTTGCAATCGCTTGTAGCCTACAAACTCGTCTGAGCACATACAAGCTGTACAAGCAAGCGCCTCCGTACAATGAGTTGCTTTTTTATAAACATCCCTAACGTTCGCACTGCAAAGTACAAACACGCACTGTATGGTGGACAGCTTCAAAACACGCCAAAGAATGTGGCGCCGCTGAACTGCCCATGTTTGTCGGAACGGCGCCCACGGCCGCCGATACAGCGTTCGACGTGGCGACGCGCGACGAGTTCTTCTCGGAAACGCGAACGTATACGAGCGAAGTGTTGCCGGCGAAAAGAAAGGCCCAATCACGTGTTGGTGGCGCGTGCATTATGCATGAGGATCTTCACGTCGAGTGACGACACAGCGCCGTTCATGCACCAGCGGCACTGCATACGACGAGTCGTATTTATAACGTCGCAAAGGCGCACGTGTGCACGTACCTACGCCGTGTCTTCGTAGACCTTTAACAACGCAGGGGGGAACTGTGCATCACTCGTCGCGTCGGCGTTTTACGACCACACAAACCGTTACTCGCAGAATGGGCGTGCATTCAGCTTCTTCTTAGGTTTGAGACGTTGGCAGAGGGAACGTCGTAAAGTAATGGACTGCGGCCTTTGCATGCTATCGGAGCTCCTGCCTTTTAAAGTACTCAATTGTGGTTTGAGTTGGACTAACCGCTTGTTATAGGCGGTGTTAATAGCAATGTGCGCTGTGCTAAACAGTAATATATTGTTCTGTGTTATGGATTGGGTTAACAGCGTGCTGCGTGCTGTGTTAACAGATGCAAATGTTGTGCAGCACTCGGGTAGCGTCCACGCTCCCACCAAGAGTGGTTTCTTTTATTCTTGACGCTGTATTAACCATGGTCCTACATTTTTGACAACGACACATCGCTCACTCTTTGGTATCGACATGAAATTTGTCTCCATATATGGAGCGCAGAAAGTATCTCCACCTTTTTGTATTTATCCTTATTTGCGCCATCCGACGACGCATCAAGGGGTGATTTTGACGTACATGTTGATACAGGTGGCATGTGATGCGGCAAAAGCAAGGTAATCTAAAACGGGTCTTGAACACTGGGAAACACTGGCATCGCGACTACTCGCGCGGCTGAGAAGGGACTTCGGCTATTCTCCGCTGTGTAGAAATGGCACTCGCGGGCAGGCGGAGATAGAGTTACTGTAGATGCTCCCTACGGGCTCCCCAAGGGGAGCCTATACAGTAACTCTAGGCGGGAGGAAAACGGAGAGCGATACGCTCTGTCTAGTGAACAGTGATAACCGGGCTTCCTTCCTTTTCTTTTAGTAAATTAATTTGCCATGCGTTATAGACCAGGCGCGGTGCAGCTCCCATATACAGATGGAGTTGGTTTTCTGTAATAAGATGTACCAGGGATCAAGTGGGCTGTTTGGACGTACACTCCCACTTCTGTAATTATGCGATGTGAAGATGTCTCTGCTCGAAATTTTACGTACAGCAGCTCTTAAACAACGCGCATCTATCACGGACAAATGAAACAATCTTTCATGACAACATGCATGAACCTTCAAATTGAAAGGAACAATATATATATATATAGCTTAAGATCACACACTGTCAGCACAAACTGAAACTCGCACGACAAGGAACTAATAAACGAGCTTTCACATGTGATTATTCTAGCGCCCACAACGTAGCATGTCTGATAACCCAATCGATGAATGAGCTGCAGAACACGTCGCGAGCTGAGCTGCAACTGCTGACATAAACAAGAAAAAAAAAATGACGGAATAATCATAGTAGCGCTTATGACATGCTGGAGCAATATTGCAGATGTGGATAACTCATCAAACCAGCAAACCGAATTACTCATTAATTATTTACTAATACGAAATAATTTATAAATCAATAACACTTAACATATCTTCTTCGTTCTTTCTTTCTTCTGTTTTTGTTTCTTCTTTTTTTTTTCTTACGAACGTGCTCCCCACGACCAGATAAAAAAGGTCATCACTCGTTTCGTATGCCGCGACGGAATGGTGTCTCGGGTGAGTTCGGGAGAGCTCGTCGACAGTGATCCGCTAGTTACTTTTTATGAAATCACCTCTCATTACAGAGGAAATAGGCAGAGTTTTCCTTTCCCCCATCATAAGCTCAACACGCCACAAGCTAGCACGCTCCGCATGCTTCAGACGGGGTCCTACCCCTCCAGGGGCTTTCTGAACATGCTCCACCCGGAGATTGACCCACTCTGCCCAGGTTGTGGCACTGAATTTAGCTCATTAAATCATATGCTCTGGCAGTGCCCTGTGTTACAGGATTTTAAGCGAGAAGAAGACTGGACGAAGGCCATCACAGACCCGAGACAGGACGTCCAGCTCCTGGCTGTCCAGAGGGCCCGTGAACGAGCGGAGAGGCATGGCCTCTCTGTTCCGACATGGGACTAGCCAACGGCTGGGTAGGGACCTCCAGGCCCCCGCTTAGCTCCTCAGGACCCCGATAAAGTATTTTACTACTACTACTACTCATTCCAATTTCCCATCTTGTAGAATGATGTTTCGGCTCTCGGGGTTAATTCGACTTGTTCACGCTCTACGCCAACAGCACGCGTAGCAGCTTGACTTCACCGCACGAGATCGCGAAACGCGCGTGCCGGCCTCACCTTGTACGAGGCCCATGGGGGGAGGACGTTCACACGAGCGCACGGGATACACACACTGGGGGACAACGGCGTCGCAAGGCTTATCTCTGTAGCGGCGCTCGACACTGCGACGCGACGACACCGGCGCATCGGTGACAACTGGCTCCTATACGCCTCTACGTCGCCGTACTGCCGCGCGCATGCAAGACGCTCGAACAATCGCTCAATCTAATGAGACGTGACGGACTTGGCGCGCGCCGGCCGCGGCCCTGAATCGGTGATGACAGCCGTGACCGCAAGCGAAGGTGCGAGCGCGTCGCCGTTTTTTCTGTTTCTGTATTTTACTTTTTTCGCCGCCTCTGCCACTTCACATATCGTTCGCGCTCCGTTCGTCTCTTACGCAACGGGCTTCGTTCGCTGACGCGCGTTGTGCCTTATATAACCGGCCTCGCGGAGGCCGGCCACCTAGCTACTCTAGCACCGCGCTTCATTTTGTCGCCACCGCGCCACCGGCGGCGACGGCGTTGCGCAAGCTGTCAGCCGTCGGGGGTGTATGCGCTCTCTCGGAGGAAAATTGAACCGCCGCTCGTCGCCCAACCCGGGTCGCGTCGCGAAATGACGCGTGCCGCTGATGTGCAATCTCGTGTTGACAACGAATAGAAGTGCCGCAGGAAAAAAACTAGGATTGTACAACAACAACAAAAGAAACGTATAGGCAGACACACTTGAAACTGCTTACGTGCGGGAATGCGAAATCATTATACATAGTCCCTTTGGGGAAGTGTTCTCGATTGATGTCTTCGACATGCGTTGTTTCTGCTGATTCGGTGTGTGTGTGTTTGCGCGCACCTTGGTCACTGCTTTGTGAGCTTCCAGACGCTTCAGAGTCCGTCGCAGTAGGTACAGCACCGATAAAATCGGCAGTGCGAGTGACGAGCAGGAAGCAGCGCACTCGTCTGATACACCCGTGACGTGGCGCCACCTACTGCCCTGCCCATTGGCTGCGCCGTCACGTGCCCAATGACGCATGTGCTGGGCCACACCTTTAGTCAGACAGAACTGTGGAGCAGCCGCAGCGTCGGGGAAGCGCGTTCGCCTCGCACACCGGAGGGCCGGGATCGATTCCCACCCATGCAGACCAAAATGCATTAACTCTTCTTGCATTAGTCCTGCTCATTGCATTAGTCCTGCTCGCATACGTTCTTGTAAGCGCCGCGTGTTCTCTCTCTCGTCTTCTTTTTTTTTTAAGAATGTCTTGAGGAGGCAGTTCTGAGAGAGAGAAACAGTTATTCGCATTAGGTTAGGGTAGAGTGGAGCCCTTGGTTCAGGACATTTAGTTCAGGACTATGCGTGCCTGCTGGATCAGCCGCCACTGCTACTGCGGGTCTGAGTTGGTCAGCGCAAAAAAAAAAAAAATTACAATACACTGTCGAATCTCCTTTTTTATATACTGTGCCGTATCTTAGAATAATTCGCTGTCTTCGGCGACCTTGTTCTCTCTGTTTCGTCTTATGTCCACCCGATGCATCTCGGCGGTCGAAGGCTTCTCGGCGGTCTCCTAGCTGCCATCCTTCGTTCGGCTTTTCTCATCGCATCGTGTCACCGCCATACTACGTCTACGTTATCATCTTGTATACGTTAGGCGGCCAAGCCACCTAGGCGCTATTTAATCGGCTATATAGATACCGTATTTGTCATACAACGTCCATTCTTGACCCCGAATCTCAAGGACAGCAATAGTTCCACGAATAATAATAATAATAATAATAATAATAATAATAATAATAATAATAATAATAATAATAATGGTGGTGGTGGTGGTGGTGGTGGTGGTGGTGATGATGATGATGATGATGGCAGCAGCAGTAGTAGTAGTAGTAGTAGTAGTAGTACAAAACAGCACAGAGGATAGTTGACTTCACCGTCACTTTTCCACCTCAATAGTCCACACTGCACGCGTACAGGGGACAAAGACGTATATAAGAAAGATAGACCGATGTTGACACATGCTGTCGCCCAGCCACGAAGCGGGAGGCACATCCAATTAACTTCTGGCGTTCCATGATTGCGCAAACTGATGTCGCGAGGCAGAGATGGCCGGCGGCGTTGCTCAGCTTATCCAGCTTATTAGTACTGGCGTCTTATAAAACGAGAGACAACGCGTGTAGCCCAGCGACGAGCCGACATACTAGTTGATGGGAAACGTAAAGAAAAAAAAACCCTCCCCGAATCAATTTCCGGTTGTTTTGTGCGGTTAATCTGCGGCAGGCAGCACACTATACAGGGTGTTCAAAATTACGCTCTATGGTTTTCTTAAATTTAGGCAGTGGGAGAAGGCATGCGAAGGCCACCTGTGCAAATAAGTTATGTGGCCAGGGTGACACAAAGTAAAGTGATGATTATCGCTGTTACCAGCCCAATTAACTAAAATGGAATACTTAACTGCTTATTGACTGTAGTAAGTGGGTACGCTTGTATTGAAAAGTTAGAGGCAGTCGTGTTTCTACACAGTATCAGTTGGAAGAGAGAGAGACAGCAAGGACAGGAAAGGCAGGAAATTCTTCTAGCATGTCTGCGCTCCGGGGTATTCGGTTCCAAATTTTAATTGTGGTGCGCATGGTTACGCATGCAAGAGAGTGAGGATCGGCGCAAAGCTCCTCCCTGATGTGACGCGGCTGTCGCAAGCGGCGTTTGGTCTGACAACGGGGCGGATGCGTTGGCAAAGATGACAACTCTCCCACTTCTCCGCTCAGTTAAGGAAATAAAAAATCGAAGAACCCAGAACCGTTGTCCTAACACGCGACTGCGCAGCCTGCATGTAACGATGGCGGCAGCTGCCGTGCCGAAATAATGGCGCGAACGACGAAGCCGGACGGCAGTGCGCGTGCGTAATGGTGGCTGGACGAGCGGGCATGGTCCTTGCCTGGCCTACGCAAATAGAGTGACTGCTGATTTGCAAGTATACTGTAAGATTTATTGAAATCAAGAGCAAAAACTGCACGGCGCGCCGCGCTGTCATATCTTCATATCTTGATTTCGCCGCAGCCGAGAGGGGAAGGGGGAACAGTTATCATTTTTGCCTATGCCTGTGCCCCGTTGCCGGACTAAGCGCCGCACGCAATAGCCGCGTCACATCAGGGAGGAGCTTTGCGCCTATCCTCACTGCCTTGCATGCATAATCATGCGAACGACAATTAAAATTTGGAGCCGGGTATATCTCGGAGCACGGAAATGCTAGAATTCTTCCAAGTGAAACTGCTTAGAAAGACGACTGCCTCCAACGTTTTAATACAAACATACGCACTTTCTGCAGTTAATACAAAGTTAATTATTCAATTTTAGTTATACAGCGATAATTATCATCTCACTTTGTGTCGCGTGCCTCCTCCCAGTGCCTAATTTTAAAAAGACCATAAAGCTTAATTTTGAACACCCGGTAGTGCAACCGAAAGTGCATTCTGGTATAAGCTCTCTAGCTGGCTTCAAACGTCTGAATGTCATCCCCTCGAAACGCGGTTGGTCAGCTCTGTCAATGTCAACACGACATGTGTCTGCCTGCCCCAGGAAAGCGTGCACGTAATCTCGGGCAAAGAGCCGTGATTCGAGATTGTCGAGACCATGGATACCGCAATTTCACTATATATATATATATATATATATATATATATATATATATATACGAGATTGGGCGGCACGGTGCGCGTGTTCGACCCAATTTCAGTCCGAACGGCCACGCAGGAGAAAAAAATGTGCTGCTGCCATGGTCTGCTTACATTTATTTGCAGTCGCACGTAGGCGACACGCGAACTTACATAAAAAAAAAAAGTTAAACACAACTTGAAATAACGACGACCACGGCGTATTTTCTCTCCTCGTTCAGCTGTGCCGCCACCTACTGAATACATTTTCTTTTTTTACTCTGTCCCGACTAAAGTCGCGTATATACTGCCCTGCGCTGGTGCGGGCTTTTCCCGTCACACCCGACGATGCGATCACTCAGCGCTTGACCGCGCAAGCTCGGTTATCGACCTATAGAGGAAATATACTTTCTTTATCTGCTTGCTAATTTTGCTTTCTTCTTTTTTTTTCGTACAACACTTATACATCATCGGAGAGCGCGCCTAATAATGCCGGCAAGAACAGGACAGAAGTGAAAAGTGCTGTGGGTTCTCGTCTGCAGGCCTACGACTTAACCTAATTAAGTGCGTGCAAACTTTCGCGCGCGTGTGCACGTTTCTCGGAAGGCAAATATGAAAATAACGAACGTGGCCGTTCAGTGCGCGGGCAAAGTAATGAAGGGGTTCACACGTTTCCACGCGGAAGCCTTGTTCACCCCGCGTGGAAGCCAGGACGCGTCCACCCCTTTGATGGGACCACTTTTGTCGACGTTCTGTTTCTAGTTCCCTACGTTAATGCGCATTTGCTTCCCGATCAGAAGACATGTCGTTCGATTGTCTATTTCAAGAGAGAGAGAGAGAGAGAGGAAGGAAGGAAGGAAGGAAGGAAGGAAGGAAAGACAGGGACGTTAGCCAGTGTAAGTACCGGCTGGCTACGCTGTGCTGGGAAATGGGTAAAGGGAACAAAAGGTGAAAGAAGAAACAAATTATAAAATTAAAGTGAGAAAAATTCACACAAGAACGCAGTGCTACGCGCTACAACTTTCAAAGTATGCCGCCGCACGATTCACATGCCCTTAAGAACCTGAGCAGAGCACTTAAAGCCTTGAGTGCCGAAACCCGTGTGGACCAGTGTCCTAGAACCTTTCCCTCAGTAAAGGGGCGACCGTCCAGTTTCTTTAGCGTGGTCTTGAGCACTTTTGAGCACTTGAGACCATATTCACACTATCAATCAAGTGATAGAGAAATGTGCAGAACATAAGCAACCGTTATATATAGCTTTCATTGATTACGAGAAAGCGTTTGATTCAGTCGAAACCTCAGCAGTCATGGAGTCATTACGGAATCAGGGTGTAGATGAGCCATATGTAAAAATACTGAAAGACATCTATAGCGGCTCCACAGCCACCGTAGTCCTCCATAAAGCAAGCAACAAAATCCCAATAAAGAAAGGCGTCAGGCAGGGAGATACGATATCTCCAATGCTATTCACAGCGTGTTTACAGGAGGTATTCAGAGACCTGGATTGGGAAGAATTGGGGATAAAAGTTAATGGAGAATACCTTAGTAACTTGCGATTCGCTGATGATATTGCCTTGCTTAGTAACTCATGGGACCAATTGCAATGCATGCTCACTGACCTGGAGAGGCAAAGCAGAAGAGTGGGTCTAAAAATTAATATGCAGAAAACTAAAGTAATGCTTAACAGTCTCGGGAGAGAACAGCAATTTACAATAGGCAGCGAGGCACTGGAAGTCGTAAGGGAATACATCTACTTAGGGCAGGTAGTGACGGCGGATCCGGATCATGAGACGGAAATAATCAGAAGAATAAGAATGGGCTGGAGTGCGTTTGGCAGGCATTCCCAAATCATGAACAGCAGGTTGCCGTTATCCCTCAAGAGAAAAGTATATAATAGCTGTGTCTTACCAGTACTCACCTACGGGGCGGAAACCTGGAGGCTTACGAAAAGGGTTCTACTCAAATTGAGGACGACACAACGAGCTATGGAAAGAAGAATGATAGGTGTAACGTTAAGGGATAAGAAAAGAGCAGATTGGGTGAGGGAACAAACGCGAGTTAGACATCTTAGTTGAAATCAAGAAAAAGAAATGGGCATGGGCAGGACATGTAATGAGGAGGGAAGATAACCGATGGTCATTAAGGGTTACGGACTGGATCCCAAGGGAAGGGAAGCGTAGCAGGGGGCGGCAGAAAGTTAGGTGGGCGGATGAGATTAAGAAGTATGCAGGGACGGCATGGCCACAATTAGTACATGACCGGGGTTGTTGGAGAAGTATGGGAGAGGCCTTTGCCCTGCAGTGGGCGTAACCAGGCTGATGATGATGATGAGCACTTTTCTTGTCCCATTGTAGCGGGGACATTCACAGAGGAAGTGCTTGATTGTCTCATCGCAACCACAGTTGTCGCAAGCAAGGCTATCTATTCCGATGCGGAAGGAATATGCGTTCGTGAATGGCACGCCGAGCCACAGGAGGCACACAAGCGTTGCTTCCGCTTGTGGTAACCCTGGTGGAAAACGGAGCTGCAGACGTGGATCCTTTCTTTCGAGACGTGCGTTGGTGAATTCACTGGTGTTCCACAGAGTCTGCGTATACGCAGACTCTGTGGAACACCAGTGAATTCACCAACGCACGTCTCGAAAGAATGGATCCACTGTTGAGAACATAAGCAGCCCCAAGGCTTCGCTCCCTCACACGGGAGCCTTATAAGGCTCCCGTGTGAGGGAGCGAAGCCTTGGGGCTGCTTATGTTCTCAACAGTGGTATTGGTATAATACGGGCGCCATCGTCCACACTGATTTCCCGAAATTCCGCAGTGACCCGGTATCCACCGGTAGATGATGTCTGTGACTAATTGCACGTTAGGTCCGCGTGGTTTCAAGGGGATAGCAGACACTGGAGAGCTGGCTTCGAGTCGCAAACATGGATCATGACTGTGATGATCTGTGACCAATAAATTCTAGAGCAGCACAGATGGCTGTGGGTTCTGCAGCCATCGATAATGAAATGTGAGACTTCTTGAATTGGATGGTGACAGATTTGGCGGGAAATATCACTTCTCCAGCTGAGTTTTTGGAGGACACAGAACCATCCGTGTAAACGTGTATGACTAATCTGTGCTTCTCATGCAGGAGTGAAAGCACGGTTTCTTTGAGGGCGGAAGGTGACACCTCAGTTTTCTTTTTGATGCCCGGAATGACAAGAAGGGCCTGAAGTAGATGCAGGCACCACAGCGGTAGAGATGGTAGTGCTGCAAGTGTGGAGTTCGACGGTAAAGTTGCATGGTTGGCGGCGATAATCCTGCTAAACGCTGAACGAGGTCGAGCGGCAGGAAGGGAGGCGAGATGATTCAATGGAAGTTGGGTGCATTACATAAATGTACGCATTGATGGGGTAATCATGCGCAATGGCTATTGCTGCTGCCGTGGATTTATACCTGGGAAGGCCAAGACATACTCTCAGGGCTTGAGCTTGCACAGACAGTGGAGGTTCAAAGCAACGAAGACCGCGGATTGGATGATTAAAAACTGCACGTTTGGCCGTCATTGAAGTAGCCGTAAACGTCAAGGCCAAGAGATTCCAAGTATATAGCGCAGGAATTGCAATCGCGACACTCATTCGATTCCGTGTCCGGTCAGCCCTTCCGTTAGGATTACGCGACGATTGTCTCGTGGGCACGAAATCATCCACAGGTTTATAGTTGCCTCTCTGAAGGCAGGTATACGAGGAAGGCTCGCGTCAAGGCTGCATAGCCTTCTGAATAGCGTTCACGCGCAATCAAGCTTGAATAGCTTGATTGCGCCTCGTCGAATGGAGTGGTAATTTCAGTCGATATAGGCGGTAACTCCCTTACGTTCTCGATGCGCACACAGCGCAGATAATTCACACGACAGCTGCGCTCGCTGCCTCGATTCATTAGCCCCTGTATAGATTGTGCCTTTGGTAAGCATTTCCTCAGCGAAAGCTGTTGCATAATCGCAAAGTCTAGAATGGAAGCGCAAGCAGCGATGGTGCAAGTATTGTCCTGGCGATTGTGCGTTACTAATAGATGCGTGTATAAGAGCGCTTTGTCGAACCACGCAGGTGAGGTAGCAGACTATTGACTCCTTGAGAAAGGATTCTTTATCGCACATTTCATCGCGGTGGAGTCCGCCTGATGTCACTAGACACCAAACTCTATATACAGTCAGACCAGCACCATTCCTTAATCAAAACTAATGAATCTCCACGCTTTATCTGCACTACCATTCGGGCAAGATAATCCAGTGGCGTTATCTTGCATCATATTAGCCGTCCTCGAAAACCAATCCAACAAGTTTAAGTTTAAGGAATAAACAGCAGAAGCAAAATAGTTGTAAGTGGTTAATGCTTTCGTGCACTGATCTGCTCATTGCCAGAACCACTTTGAATTTGACTTTCATCGCAAGCGGACCTAATCTTCTAGGTACACGCAGGCTATATAAAGGCCTCGGAATGTCAGATGTCATCGTTACATGTCTTGCTCTAACGAAAAGCCTAACCAGATATAAACTCTTAAAAGGTACCAACAGTAAGGTCCGCTCTTAAAAGGTACCGACAGTAAAGGTCATATAACTGCAACATCTATGCAACTTTATTTGGAAATACTAGCCGCCATGACGTGTTATGCAGATTTCCGTACATAAAAAAAACACAATTTGTCGGTCTTCACGCCATGCATCAGCAGCATTAGACGATGGAACAGGAGTTTAGCAGTGAATCCGTGCACATAACCAAAACGTTTTTTTCTTCTTTTTTTTTTTTCCAGAAGTGTGCGGCGATTCTCCGCAATGGCTAGTCGTAAACACTGCACCACGGCCGTGCAGTTAAGAAAGAGAAATCGCGTAAGAAGGAAAAACGAAAAGACAAGAAAGGCTCGAATAAATGTGTACCTTCTTTTGTTATGGAAGGAAGGAAACGAGAAGTAAGCGTTGGGGAAACGGAACTGACGAGCATGACGGTGCGACTAACGACATATATACGGTATAGACAGTGACGCCGGCAAAACACCTGTTTTGTTCTCATCGTGCATTATATGTCCTCGTCAGCTTATCGTGTTCGCGTAACAGTTCTAAAACAGGCGTTAATCACAGTAAGCATTTGTCGCGTCCGAGTAGCGAAGTCGACAGCTAAGAAAGCATTTACACCATAATTATTTGCACACTTAGGTGCGTGCTTCAGATTTATATTGTTATGATCTACCTGTCAAGTGTGAGAGACATTCGTGCGTACGTTCCCATGTCGACATAATAGCCCTCTTCTCCGAAACAGCGTCACCCCTTTTATTCCCTGAGCAGACACAAAGGGAAGGACGAAGAGAAGAAAATCCGAAGGTCAGGAGCTCGTCGACGGCAGAAACTGACGAAGGAACTAGTACTTCCACAGGCTCCCCAAGAAGACCTCAACGACCACAAGAACGCAAGGGGTTGTTTAAGGCCATCCTGGCCTCCGCGATAATCAGAACCGCTCGAGACTCCGATAAGAGTCACAACCATGTACCAATGAAGTGAATACAATCTTAAGATCTTGGGACCATGGCCTCGCATATCGCAGCTACAAAAGGCCACAAAAGCTCTGCTGCGATATTTAAAAGCTACTGGATTGAGTCAGCGTATGTGATCCGGACTGAGTGACCGAACGATATCCCCAGTAGACTTTCTCTTCTTATTTTAATCTTTCCGTCGCCTTTTCCCTTTCCCCACTGTAGGGTAGCCAACCTCCCTACCTTTCCTTTACCATTTGCTCTCTCTCTCTCTTCTACTTTTTTTCATCATCACGATGCCCGGCTTCGTCGTTGTTTCCTGATTCTTGCGGTGAAGACGCACCTCACCCAGTCGAGATTTTATCAACTGGTTGGCAGCAATGAAATACTCCGCCCTTCGTCCTGGCTTCAGCAGACTCGTGAGCACTTGACCCTCTTTGAGAATTTGCCAAGTGTCAGCTCGTGTGTTTTCTAAAACTGCAAATTAGTTTCTGTACGTGCAGACTCCTGTTGAAAGCTTCCTCAAGTCACAGCAGAGTAAGAAAGTCCTCGTTCTGGATTAACCATGAATTTAAGCAAATGGAGAAAGCCAGAGTTGTTATTAATTTGTGAAGAGCTGGAAAGTGAGGTAGGGAAAAGTCAGAGAAAGCAGCAGCTTATTGAGGCGATCGAGAAATGCGGAGCTCTTGAGGACGAAGTTTCAAAAGGGTGGGAAGAGATAAAGAAACGAGCTCAGAAAGGCTGAACAAAACGCTGCAGAAAAAATGCAAAGAGCTGCAGAGGAAAAGCAAAAAGCTGAACAAAACGCTGTAGGAGAAAGGCGGAGAGATGACAAAGCTGAACAACACGCTGCAGAAGAAAGGCAGAGAGCTGCAGAAAGAGAAACGAGAGCAGCAGAGAGCTGATCAAGCTGCAGAGAGAAATGAACGAGATGAACAGGGAGCTGACGAACTAAAGTTAAAGAGTCAGACGTGCAGCGGGATCTTGCCATGAAATCGGCAAATAACATCTCAATAAACGAAAGATGCTCAGGTGAAGCAGGAGTAAAAATAAGGGATCGCATGCCGTCGTACAAGGTAAACGATGTGATGTATTTGTTTCCCGTTACTTTTCAACGAACCTGCGAGGAAAACGCGTTGGTACTAGAAAGTTGGCCATAACAGATTCTGACCGTTCTTCGTGGCGAAGCAACCGCAATAATTGCGAGGCTAACGAGAGACGACGCTGATGACTATTAGAAAGTAAAAGCCGCGTTGCTAAGGAAATATCGGCTCTCAGCGGACGCTTTCCGTCGTCGTTTTCGGGAAGCAGCTAGAACACTGGGCGAGTCTTTTTCAAGATTTCACTTCTAGCTAAGCTGAAAGCCAGTTTAATTGAGTGACTAAAAGGGGAAGACGCGTTCGGTTGTCACGACAAGCTAATCTGCATGGAGCAGTTCTATGTGTCCTTGAGCGAAGAGATACGCCGGTGGATTCAAGATAGGTCGGGCGAAAAGGGCTTGGAACGTGCTGCTGTGCAAGCAGATGAATTCGCCGCACGTCGCAAATCCGAGAATGCGCGTGTCAGGCCATTCACTAAATTCAGCAAAGAGAAAAACGCGCGCCCCATTCACCACGAAAAAGCTGGAGGTGGGACAAAAGACGTGCCGCACGATAATTCAGAAAATAACATCGCAGTAAAATATGAAAGAAAAAAAGAAAAAAGTTTTTCAGGCTAGAAAACCGGTCGTCTGTTACACGTTGCGATCGGCTGTCGGAAGTCAAGAATTGTTCTTTTTTCTTTCGGGAAAGGCGGCGATGACAACTTGGCCCTCTTAGAATCCTACCTTCGTGACCTAGCAGTCAATGGAATGCCGTGTAAAGTACTTAGGGATTAAGCTGCAACATTGAACATTGTAATAATAAATAATATCTGGGGTTTTACGTGCCAAAACCCCTTTCTGATTATGAGGCACGCCGTAGTGGAGGACTCCGGAAATTTTGACCACCTGGGGTTCTTTAACGTGCACCTAAATCTAAGCACACGGGTGTTTTCGCATTTCGCCCCCATCGAAATGCGGCCGCCGTGGCCGGGATTCGATCCCGCGACCTCGTGCTCAGCAGCCCAACACCATAGCCACTGAGCAACCACGGCGGGTATTGACCATTGTCCACCCTGCGTTTGTGAAACCTTGGGATTTCACCGGAGAATATGCGTGGATCCGGTAGGTAGTCGAGAAGAATAGTGCTTGCTTGCCCGTAGCCAGCGTGAAGATTGAATGGCCGTTTGGACTACTGCTGACTGAAGCAGCAGTATCGCCAAATATGTCGAAACACTATCCCTACTTATTTTCAAATCACTCGGAAATGATGAACAATAAGGGCCTCAGTTTTGGTGACCATACGGTCCAAACTATCCCGCGTTCCAAGGCTCAACAGATCGCGGCGAAGATAAATCACGGCAACGAAGCCAAAATTATGCCTCGTAACAGAGACACTCAGGGAGCACAGCACATAGTTAGTGAAATCGGTGGAAAAGGCGCTAGTGAGGAGGCATCCGGGTCAGTGAGAATACCGCGGCAAGGGCTATAGCAGAGGAATTAGAGGCTAATTTGGCACTGACACATTCGGAAGGCTCTTGACCTATTGAAGGTTGTTAAAGAAAGGAATCGCGACGAAAGAAGAGAGCAATTACGTCGCGAAAGTAGAAAGAGTGACTCTCCCGGAGGACGTTCCTCGCGGAGACGAGACCAGTTTAAACAGCCCCAAAAGGTTGAAGGAGGCGCTGAAAAACTCCCTCGTGACTCCGCACTTGGGTGTCTTTCCGGAATCGTCAAAAAGAGAGGAGAATGCCAGTGCGGTCCAGCAGGCCAGGAACCCGATGCTCGGGAAATTCAGAGGCGCATTAGGCGACCGCCTGGCATGGCAAAAATTGGTTAAATAGCGCAGCCAAATATTCGGCTCAACGAAGAATACAAAAAGTCGCCACACCGCAGCCCGTAAGACAAGAGAACAGGCAATTACGCAGAGCTTCCAAAGGCTCGTTGTGGCTGGTGAGAAAATGGAGGCGTCACCTAACAACCAATCGGAACGGGTCTCTGCGACTAGGGGTGCGGCTGAAAGGTTCAACCGGGCGCAGATATGCGTGTGCGAACAGGTCCAGTCAAACTGTCAGTGCCGATTTACGCTCGAGCCGCCCATCGCCGCAAGCCGCACCGCACGCTTGCGGTCGCGCGAAAGATTGCATGTGTCCAGCACTTGTGCACATTAACCATTTACACTGTGTGCACAGTGTATACCTTACACACTGCAAATCGAAATTTGTGCACAAGTGTTTGATACGTGCAATCTTTCACGCGACCGCACGCGTGCGGTGCGGCTTGCGGTGATGGGCGGCTCTAGCGTAAGGGCCGATTTACGCTCAAACCGCCCATCGCCGCACGCCGCACCGCATGCATGCGGTTCGTGAAAAACGGGCGGTCGTCGCGATCGGTCACAAAATTGCATTTACGCTGAGTCCGCATGATGCGGTGCGGTTCGCATGCGCCCTCTGGTTGTCCAAATAGGTAACCAGCAACTGGCAACATGCATCAGCGAGTTGGCAGCCTCGTGTGCTGGCGACCAGCAATATTTCGCATCGTGCCTGGATATTATTATTACGTTTGCTGTATTATTAGTTATTTTTTATTAGTTAGCTCTAGCGGTTCGAATGCGCCTGCATCCGCACTTCGGTTTGGGGACGCGACGTCTGTTGAAAGCTGGTAAACATTCGGCAGTGCGCAGAGCAACACTGTTCGAAGTCGGCAACTATCGCCAACAGCAGACGACACTGTCATATTTTTGTCGATGTAGGTTGAAGCTTCCGCGTCATGGTGAAAACGCGACTCTTGCACTGTCATGTTCTGTGCTGCATGTGTGGCATTGACGTGGTGACCCACCTTTAGAACACTGTGCCGTCGACTCACCTGTGCCGCTTTTTGTATTATTTATTTACTTGCTACCGCATAATGTTGCGACAACATACGTCACTATGTGCCCGGTTGTGTACGGCGCGATGGCGCACTTTTTGTAGCTGTGCTAGCTGTTGCGTTTCGCCTGCGACACGTGGTTTGGCCGGCGCGACTGCGGCGGGGCGGCAGACATTTTGGCCAGATCGTCGTCGCCGCAACGCTCATCGGCAGGTGTTTCCAGGCGCGACTGCGGCGATGCGACCGCAAAGGATCACCCTCCCATTCCAGTCATTGTGCCCGAACCAGGCGATGCGAAAGCAGGGATTATCATCTCATTACAGTCATTGTGCCCGACCGGCAGCGCTACAACAGGGTGCTACGAGATCGTGCTCGACATGGTGCTACGGCATCGCTACAACAGGGTGCTACGAGATCGTGCTCGACATGGTGCTACGGCAGCGCTACGACAGTGTGCGTCACCATTAGCCCATTGTACATTCACGTGCTCGTCTTTTGAGGGGTTCCTTCTTGCCCTCAACTGCGAGAGTATAAAAACAGCTGCCCCGGACGCCAAAAGGAGGGCTCCGATTTCTTCTGTTGAGTGAAGTGCTCTCCCGTCTCTCTACTTCGGTCAAACCTGACCGCCAACTCTTTGCGATGTTAAAATAAACAAGTTGTTTCGTTGTTACCAGTCGACTCATGCTTTGCCGGGACCTTCGGATGCTTCCAGTTGTACCCCAGGCCGCCAGGCCAACGCTACCCTTGGGGCTTGCGACCCAGGTACAACCACGGGCGTCAGCGCCGAGTTCCCAACAGATCGTACCAGCGGTGCGATCCGAAACATCTGGTTGGCAGCGGTGAGATCGCCTCCGACTTCAAACAACTGTCTGCCAGCGGTGAGATCGCGACAACGGAGGCCAGCAGCGAAGAGATGCAGTTGACTGTATGCTGAGCAGCTCATCGACGATCCGGGAGCAGTGCAACGAGCCCTGTGTGATGACTGGTTGCCTGCAGCGGAACGACTGCGCTGGACTCTTGGCTGCGAGGTTTGGTGAGTGCGGGACTTTCTTCTTCTGAGCTTTGCCAGGCTTTTGTTAGTGTCAGAAACAGAGCTGGTAATTGTGGTTGTCGTTGCTGCCGGGTTAGTTTGCGGCAAGACAATAGTAAGCAGTAGAGAAAGCAGCATTCAGAGCAGCCATGGATTTGAAGTCGTTGCGCAAACCGAAATTGTTGGAGCTTGCAAGAGAGTTGGGTCTGGATGTCTCGGACAAACTCAGAAAACCAGAACTGCTAAAGGCTATTCTTGAGTTAGAGGCTGAGGATGACGAGCTGTCGGAATGCCTTGAGACCATTGAGGAGAGGGAGACTGCAAAAAGACAGGAGCGCGAACTTAAAGAACAGAAAGAGCGAGAGCAACAAGAGAAAAAAGAAGAGCGTGACCGTCAACACGCTTTGGAAATGAAGCGTCTCGAGATAGAGATGGAACGCGCTCGTAATGGAAGTCAGGCACACGGTGCAGGAGAACGAGTATTGTTCAAAATGACTGACCTGATGCGGCCGTTTAAGCTTGGAGAGGACATTGGTTTGTTCCTGGTTAACTTTGAGCGAACGTGCGAGAAGCAGGGGTTCTCTCGGGAAACATGGCCACAGCGCTTGCTCACTTTGTTACCCGGCGAGGCGGCCGACGTAGTCGCTCGCTTGGATAGAGAGGAGGCAGAGGATTTCGACACAGTGAAATCGAGTCTTCTAAAAAAGTACCGGCTGTCTGCGGAGGCGTTCCGTCGGAAGTTTCGGGAAAATGAGAAAGGCAGAAGTGAGTCATATACAGAGTTTGCGTATAGGCTTATGTCGAACATGCAGGAGTGGCTCAAAGAAGAGAAAGCGTTTGGTGACCACGATAAAGTTCTGCAGTGTTTCGGGCTAGAACAGTTTTATAGTCGGTTACCTGAGAACGTGCGATACTGGGTCTTGGATAGGCCAGACGTGAGTACGGTGGCTAGAGCCGCTGAGCTAGCCGAGGAGTTTGTGACGCGTCGAGCTCGCGGAGCTAAGGACGGTCAAAAGGGTGAATTTGGCTCGAAGTTTGAGAGGCCGAAGTTCACGCCCATGAGATTAAAGGGGGACACGCGTAGTGCGGATGCGAGTGAAAGCAGTCCGACCAGACGTAAAGAGACGGCGGCAGCCAAACGCAGAAAGCGGTTCGAGATGAGGCGAGCGGGCGTTTGTTATACGTGCCAGAAGCCGGGTCACTTTTCGGCGCAGTGTCCGGAAACAACACCAAAAGTTGTGTTTTTTTCAATAGGCAGCACTGACGAGAACATGAAGCTTCTCGAGCCTTACATGCGAGACCTCCTCGTGAACGGGAAAGAGTGCCGAGTGCTTCGCGATTCCGCAGCTACGATGGATGTAGTTCACCCGTCTTATGTAGAACCCCATATGTTCACGGGCGAGTGCGCATGGATCAAGCAAGCCGTGGAAGCTCATAGCGTGTGTCTGCCGGTAGCAAAAGTGCTTATTGAAGGACCTTTCGGAGCGCTTGAGACGGAGGCGGCAGTGTCATCTATGCTGCCACCCCAGTACCCGTACCTATTTTCAAACAGGTCCGATCACCTCCTGCGCGAGAAGGGGCTTTTGTTTGGTGAAGCTAGTGTTCAGGCCTTAACCAGATCGAAGGTTCGGGAGCTCGCTGTAAAGGCGGTAGTTGCGGGGCCGACGTTATCAAACAACGAAAAAGGGTCAGAGGCGCAGCAAGCTGATATTCCGAGCACGCCCGAACTGAATAAACTTGAGTCTGTAACGTTAAAGGCGCCAGATACTGGAGAGGAAACGCCCGACGCGGGAAAGTTAGAAGAGCTATCTACTGATTTGCTCATCGCGCCTACGTCAGACGGACTTGATAGGTTGCTAAAAGTCAGCCGGACGGCTTTGATAGCCGAGCAAAAAAAGGATGGCAGCCTGGAAAACGTGCGCTGCAATGTCAAAGAAGGTATCGCCAGGAAAACTGCGCGTTTTGTGGAAAGAGGTGGAGTCCTGTACCGGAAGTATCTAGACCGCAGAGGAGTGGAGTTCGATCAGCTGATCGTGCCTCAATGCTATCGTCAGGATCTGTTGCGCTTGTCACACGGGGGTTCGTGGTCCGGACACCTTGGAGTTAAGAAAACTAAGGACCGTCTCTTGCAAGAGTACTATTGGCCAGGGTGTTTTCGGGACGCAGACCATTTCGTGAGGACATGTGACACTTGTCAGCGGGTGGGCAAACCAGGGGACAAATCGAGGGCGCCGTTGAAATTGGTACCTATCATTACGGAGCCTTTTAGACGGCTCGTTATTGATACTGTGGGACCTCTGCCGGTAACAGCCACGGGGTACAGACACATTTTGACTGTGATCTGCCCAGCGACAAAGTTCCCTGAAGCAGTGCCGCTTAAAGAACTCAGCTCAGTTGAGATAGTTAATGCACTACTGTCCATATTTGCGCGAGTTGGTTTCCCTGCGGAAATCCAATCAGATCAGGGCACAGTGTTTACTAGCGCTTTGACGACAACTTTTCTCGAAAGGTGTGGGGTAAAGCTGTTACACAGCTCAGTGTACCACCCACAGTCGAATTCCGTTGAGAAGCTCCACTCCGTCATGAAGCGCGTGTTGAGAGCGTTGTGTTTTGAACATCGAACTGACTGGGAGCTGTGTCTGCCTGGGGTGATGTTTGCTTTAAGGACCGCGCCGCATGCGGCTACGGGGTTTTCGCCAGCTGAACTGGTGTACGGTCGCTCGCTTCGATCTCCGCTTCGCATGCTTCGAGAATCGTGGGAAGGTAGGGGCGACGACCCAGTCGTGGTGGAGTACGTACTTAAGCTCCTCGAACGCTTAAGAAGGGCACAGGAGTTGTCAGGTGAAGCAATGACAAAGGCCCAGCAGAGGGCCAAGGTTTATTATGATCGGACAGCCAGGGCCCGTCGTTTTGAGGTGGGCGATGAGGTCATGATATTGCGCACATCGCTAAAAAACAAACTAGACGTGCAGTGGGAGGGCCCAGCACGAATTGTTCAGAAACTGTCGGACGTTAACTACGTGGTAAGTCTGCCAGGAAAGCGGAAAGCACAGCAAGTTTACCACTGTAATCTGCTCAAACCTTATAGACAAAGGGAAGCAGTGGTGTGCATGATGGTAAACGTTCCTGAAGAGCTTCCGGTCGAGCTTCCGGGACTAGGCTCAGTGACGAACAGGGAAGACACCGGTCAAGTCATTAGTGACCTTATCAGTAAAGCACCGCTGTCGCCTGAGCAGAAAACCGAACTACACCAGCTATTACAAGAGTTTCAAGGTCTGTTCTCTGAGAGGCCTGGTAGGACTTCTGTCCTTACTCATGACATAGAACTTACCTCCCCAGAGCCAGTACGATCCAAGGCGTACCGGGTGTCACCCCGCCAGAGCGATATTATGGAGGCTGAGGTAAAGAAAATGCTACAGCTCGGTGTTATTGAGGCAGGTGAGAGTGATTATACCTCCCCTTTGATTTTAGTTGAGGTACCGGGCAAGGAACCTCGTCCTTGCGTCGACTACCGCAGGCTTAATTCCATCACTAAGGATCAAATTTATCCGATCCCTAACATCGAGGAGCGCCTTGAGAAAGTTAGTAGCGCTCAGTTTATTTCCACCCTAGATCTTGTCAGGGGTTATTGGCAGGTTCCACTTACAGAAGAGGCTAGTAGGTATGCGGCGTTCATTTCACCAATGGGAACATTCCGTCCTAAAGTGTTGAGTTTTGGTTTGAAGAACGCGCCATACTGTTTTTCAAGTCTCATGGATAAAGTGTTGCGGGGACAGCAAGAATTCGCTTTACCGTATCTAGACGACGTAGCGATATTCTCCGCATCCTGGTCTGAGCATATGACACACTTGCGGGCAGTGCTAACCCGCCTGCGCGAAGCAGGCTTGACAGTAAAGGCTCCTAAGTGCCAGTTAGCACAGGCCGAGGTTGTCTACCTCGGTCACGTGATTGGTCAGGGTCGTCGCCGCCCCTCTGAAATAAAAGTGGCCGCTGTGCGAGACTTTCCGCAACCGCGCACCAAGACCGATATTCGGTCGTTCTTAGGTGTCGCCGGTGTTGCGTTTCGCCTGCGACACGTGGTTTTGCCGGCGCGACTGCGGCGGGGCGGCAGACATTTTGGCCCGATCGTCGTCGCCGCAACACTCATCGCCAGGTGTTTCCAGGCGCGACTGCGGCGATGCGACCGCCTAGGGATCATCCTCGCATTCCAGTCATTGTGCCCGAAACAGGCGATGCCAAAGCAGGGATCTCATTCCAGTCATTGTGCCCGAAACAGGCGATGCCAAAGCAGGGACCATCCTCTCATTACAGTCATTGTGTCCGACCGGCAGCGCCACGACAGGGTGCTACGAGATCGTGCTCGACATGGTGCGACGGCATCGCTACGACAGTGTGCGTCACCATTAGCCCATTGTACATTCACGTGCTCGTCTTTTGAGGGGTTCCTTCTTGCCCTCAACTGCGAGAGTATAAAAACAGCTGCCCCCGGACGCCAAAGGGAGGGCTCCGATTTCTTCTGTTGAGTAAAGTGCTCTCCCGTCTCTCTACTTCGGTCAACCTGACCGCCAACTCTTTGCGATGTTAAAATAAACAAGTTGTTTTGTTGTTACCAGTCGACTCATGCTTTGCCGGGACTTTCGGATGCTTCCAGTTGTACCCCAGGCCGCCAGGCCAACGCTACCCTTGGGGCTTGCGACCCAGGTACAACCACGGGCGTCAGCGCCGAGTTCCCCACAGATCGTACCAGCGGTGCGATTCCAAACATCTGGTTGGCAGCGGTGAGATCGCCTCCGACTTCAAACAACTGTCTGCCAGCGGTGAGATCGCGACAACGGAGGCCAGCAGCGAAGAGATGCAGTTGACTGTATGCTGAGCAGCTCAACGACGATCCGGGAGCAGTGCAACGAGCCCTGTGTGACGACTGGTTGCCTGCAGCGGAACGACTGCGCGGAATTCCTGCCTGCGAGGTTTGGTGAGTGCGGGACTTTCTTCTTCTGAGCTTTGCCAGGCTTTTGTTAGTGTTAGAAACAGAGCTGGTAATTGTGGTTGTCGTTGCTGCCGGGTTAGTTGCGGCAAGACAATAGTAAGCAGTAGAGAAAGCAGCATTCAGAGCAGCCATGGATTTGAAGTCGTTGCGCAAACCGAAATTGTTGGAGCTTGCAAGAGAGTTGGGTCTGGATGTCTCGGACAAACTCAGAAAACCAGAACTGCTAAAGGCTATTCTTGAGTTAGAGGCTGAGGATGACGAGCTGTCGGAATGCCTTGAGACTATTGAGGAGAGGTCAAAAAGACAGGAGCGCGAACTTAAAGAGCAAAAAGAGAAACAGGAGCGCGAACTTAAAGAGCAAAAAGAGAAACAGGAGCGCGAACTTAAAGAGCAGAAAGAAAAAGAAGAGCGTGACCGTCAACACGCTTTGGAAATGAAGCGTCTTGAGGTAGAGATGGAACGCGCTCGTAATGGAAGTCAGGCACACGGTGCAGGAGAACGCGTATTGTTCAAAATGACTGACCTGATGCGGCCGTTTAAGCTTGGAGAGGACATTGGTTTGTTCCTGGTTAACTTTGAGCGAACGTGCGAGAAGCAGGGGTTCTCTCGGGAAACGTGGCCACAGCGCTTGCTCACTTTGTTACCCGGCGAGGCGGCCGACGTAGTCGCTCGCTTGGATAGAGAGGAGGCAGAGGATTTCGACACAGTGAAATCGAGTCTTCTAAAAAAGTACCGGCTGTCTGCGGAGGCGTTCCGTCGGAAGTTTCGGGAAAATGAGAAAGGCAGAAGTGAGTCATATACAGAGTTTGCGTATAGGCTTATGTCGAACATGCAGGAGTGGCTCAAAGAAGAGAAAGCGTTTGGTGACCACGATAAAGTTCTGCAGTGTTTCGGGCTAGAACAGTTTTATAGTCGGTTACCTGAGAACGTGCGATCTTGGGTCTTGGATAGGCCAGACGTGAGTACGGTGGCTAGAGCCGCTGAGCTAGCCGAGGAGTTTGTGACGCGTCGAGCTCGCGGAGCTAAGGACGGTCAAAAGGGTGAATTTGGCTCGAAGTTTGAGAGGCCGAAGTTCACACCCATGAGAGCAAAGGGGAACACGCGTAGTGAGGATGCAAGTGAAAGCAGTCCGACCAAACGTAAACAGACGGCGGCAGCCGAAGCCGAACGCAGAAAGCGGTTCGAGATGGGGCGAGCGCGCGTTTGTTATACGTGCCAGAAGCCGGGTCACTTTTCGGCGCAGTGTCCGGAAACAACACCAAAAGTTGTGTTTTTTTCAATAGGCAGCACTGACGAGAACATGAAGCTTCTCGAGCCTTACATGCGAGACCTCCTCGTGAACGGGAAAGAGTGCCGAGTGCTTCGCGATTCCGCAGCTACGATGGATGTAGTTCACCCGTCTTATGTAGAACCCGATATGTTCACGGGCGAGTGCGCGTGGATCAAGCAAGCCGTGGAAGCTCATAGCGTGTGTCTGCCAGTAGCAAAGGTGCTTATTGAAGGACCTTTCGGAGCGCTTGAGACAGAGGCGGCAGTGTCATCTATGCTGCCACCCCAGTACCCGTACCTATTTTCAAACAGGTCCGATCACCTCCTGCGCGAGAAGGGGCTTTTGTTTGGTGAAGCTAGTGTTCAGGCCTTAACCAGATCGAAGGTTCGGGAGCTCGCTGCAAAGGCGGTAGTTGCGGGGCCAACGTTATCAAACAACGAAAAAGGGTCAGAGGCGCAGCAAGCTGATATTCAGAGCACGCCCGAACTGAATAAACTTGAGTCTGTAACGTTAAAGGCGCCAGATACTGGAGAGGAAACGCCCGACACGGGAAAGTTAGAAGAGCTATCTACTGATTTGCTCATCGCGCCTACGTCTGACGGACTTGATAGGTTGCTAAAAGTCAGCCGGACGGCTTTGATAGCCGAGCAAAAAAAGGATGGCAGCCTGGAAAACGTGCGCTGCAATGTCAAAGAAGGTATCGCCAGGAAAACTGCGCGTTTTGTGGAAAGAGGTGGAGTCCTGTACCGGAAGTATCTAGACCGCCGAGGAGTGGAGTTCGATCAGCTGGTCGTGCCTCAATGCTATCGTCAGGATCTGTTGCGCTTGTCACACGGGGGTTCGTGGTCCGGACACCTTGGAGTTAAGAAAACTAAGGACCGTCTCTTGCAAGAGTACTATTGGCCAGGGTGTTTTCGGGACGCAGACCATTTCGTGAGGACATGTGACACTTGTCAGCGGGTGGGCAAACCAGGGGACAAATCGAGGGCGCCGTTGAAATTGGTACCTATCATTACGGAGCCTTTTAGACGGCTCGTTATTGATACTGTGGGACCTCTGCCGGTAACAGCCACGGGGTACAGACACATTTTGACTGTGATCTGCCCAGCGACAAAGTTCCCTGAAGCAGTGCCGCTTAAAGAACTCAGCTCAGTTGAGATAGTTAATGCACTACTGTCCATATTTGCGCGAGTTGGTTTCCCTGCGGAAATCCAATCAGATCAGGGCACAGTGTTTACTAGCGCTTTGACGACAACTTTTCTCGAAAGGTGTGGGGTAAAGCTGTTACACAGCTCAGTGTACCACCCACAGTCGAATTCCGTTGAGAAGCTCCACTCCGTCATGAAGCGCGGGTTGAGAGCCTTGTGTTTTGAACATCAAACTGACTGGGAGCTGTGTCTGCCTGGGGTGATGTTTGCTTTAAGGACCGCGCCGCATGCGGCTACGGGGTTTTCGCCAGCTGAACTGGTGTACGGTCGCTCGCTTCGATCTCCGCTTCGCATGCTTCGAGAATCATGGGAAGGTAGGGGCGACGACCCAGTCGTGGTGGAGTACGTGCTTAAGCTCCTCGAACGCTTAAGAAGGGCACAGGAGTTGTCAGGTGAAGCAATGACAAAGGCCCAGCAGAGGGCCAAGGTTTATTATGATCGGACAGCCAGGGCCCGTCGTTTTGAGGTTGGCGATGAGGTCATGATATTGCGCACATCGCTAAACAACAAACTAGACGTGCAGTGGGAGGGCCCAGCACGAATTGTTCAGAAACTGTCGGACGTTAACTACGTGGTAAGTCTGCCAGGAAAGCGGAAAGCACAGCAAGTTTACCACTGTAATCTGCTCAAACCTTATAGACAAAGGGAAGCAGTGGTGTGCATGATGGTAAACGTTCCTGAAGAGCTTCCGGTCGAGCTTCCGGGACTAGGCTCAATGACGAACAGGGAAGACACCGGTCAAGTCATTAGTGACCTTATCAGTAAAGCGCCGCTGTCGCCTGAGCAGAAAACCGAACTACACCAGCTATTACAAGAGTTTCAAGGTCTGTTCTCTGAGAGGCCTGGTAGGACTTCTGTACTTACTCATGATATAGAACTTACCTCCCCAGAGCCAGTACGATCCAAGGCGTATCGGGTGTCACCCCGCCAGAGCGATATTATGGGGGCTGAGGTAAAGAAAATGCTACAGCTCGGTGTTATTGAGGCAGGTGAGAGTGATTATACCTCCCCTTTGATTTTAGTTGAGGTACCGGGCAAGGAACCTCGTCCTTGCGTCGACTACCGCAGGCTTAATTCCATCACTAAGGATCAAATTTATCCGATCCCTAACATCGAGGAGCGCCTTGAGAAAGTTAGTAGCGCTCAGTTTATTTCCACCCTAGATCTTGTCAGGGGTTATTGGCAGGTTCCACTTACAGAAGAGGCTAGTAGGTATGCGGCGTTCATTTCACCAATGGGAACATTCCGTCCTAAAGTGTTGAGTTTTGGTTTGAAGAACGCGCCATACTGTTTTTCAAGTCTCATGGATAAAGTGTTGCGGGGACAGCAAGAATTCGCTTTACCGTATCTAGACGACGTAGCGATATTCTCCGCATCCTGGTCTGAGCATATGGCACACTTGCGGGCAGTGCTAACCCGCCTGCGCGAAGCGGGCTTGACAGTCAAGGCTCCTAAGTGCCAGTTAGCACAGGCCGAGGTTGTCTACCTCGGTCACGTGATTGGTCAGGGTCGTCGCCGCCCCTCTGAAATAAAAGTGGCCGCTGTGCGAGACTTTCCGCAACCGCGCACAAAGACCGATATTCGGTCGTTCTTGGGTGTCGCCGGCTACTATCAGAGGTACATCCCTAGGTACTCTGATATCGCGGCTCCCCTGACGGATGCTCTAAGAAAGACAGAGCCTCAAACAGTCGTCTGGGACGAGACAAAGGAAAGAGCTTTTAGCGCCCTAAAGAGTGCCCTAACAAGCCAGCCTGTGCTACGATCGCCAGACTATACAAAAGGGTTCATTGTTCAGTGCGATGCTAGTGAGCGAGGCATGGGCGTTGTACTGTGCCAACGGGAAAATGGAGAAGTAGAACACCCCGTCCTGTATGCTAGTCGTAAGCTGACCAGTCGTGAGCAGGCGTATAGCGCCACCGAGAAAGAGTGTGCATGTCTCGTGTGGGCCGTTCAGAAATTGTCATGCTATCTAGCCGGCTCGAGGTTTATCATTGAGACGGATCACTGCCCTCTCCAATGGCTGCAGACCATCTCTCCCAAAAATGGCCGCCTCCTGCGCTGGAGCCTCGCTTTACAACAATATTCCTTTGAGGTGCGTTACAAAAAGGGGAGTCTCAACGGTAACGCCGATGGCTTAAGTCGAAGCCCCTAACGTAGGAATCAGCCTCAAAATTGTTGGTTACTGATGTTTTTCTTCCTGAGGCAGGATTTTTTTTAACATATTGCTTTTGTTTAGTGTTTCAAAGTGATGATATGCTTTCTAGTGCAATTTTTCAATTTGTGGACGCGTTCTGAGTGATGCTAGACTACTGTAAGGAACTAGGCAGTGGTATAAAAAGGGGAAAGAGCCTGGCAGGGCTTAGTGAGGGTTGTGCCGTGCTTGCTGACTGAGCGGTTGAGTTTCAGCGTAGTTCTAACGCTTGCCGGGAACGAGAACAAAAATGTGAACTCTCCCGAAGTCACTTTGCAGTGTCCCGTGCGAACCTGAACAAGAGAACGAGGCCTTCTCTGTGCGCTGCGCTCAAGAAACGTCGAGGGACGCCCGACTTCGGTTATGAGCATCATCGAGCGACATCCCTCCGGACAGCGGATGCAGTCCCCTGTCCATCGGGATCTCCTTCCCCCGGCGGGGCGGTCTGTTGCGTTTCGCCTGCGACACGTGGTTTTGCCGGCGCGACTGCGGCGGGGCGGCAGACATTTTGGCCCGATCGTCGTCGCCGCAACACTCATCGCCAGGTGTTTCCAGGCGCGACTGCGGCGATGCGACCGCCTAGGGATCATCCTCGCATTCCAGTCATTGTGCCCGAAACAGGCGATGCCAAAGCAGGGATCTCATTCCAGTCATTGTGCCCGAAACAGGCGATGCCAAAGCAGGGACCATCCTCTCATTACAGTCATTGTGTCCGACCGGCAGCGCCACGACAGGGTGCTACGAGATCGTGCTCGACATGGTGCGACGGCATCGCTACGACAGTGTGCGTCACCATTAGCCCATTGTACATTCACGTGCTCGTCTTTTGAGGGGTTCCTTCTTGCCCTCAACTGCGAGAGTATAAAAACAGCTGCCCCCGGACGCCAAAGGGAGGGCTCCGATTTCTTCTGTTGAGTAAAGTGCTCTCCCGTCTCTCTACTTCGGTCAACCTGACCGCCAACTCTTTGCGATGTTAAAATAAACAAGTTGTTTTGTTGTTACCAGTCGACTCATGCTTTGCCGGGACCTTCGGATGCTTCCAGTTGTACCCCAGGCCGCCAGGCCAACGCTACCCTTGGGGCTTGCGACCCAGGTACAACCACGGGCGTCAGCGCCGAGTTCCCCACAGATCGTACCAGCAGTCCGATCCAAACACCGGCTACTATCAGAGGTACATCCCTAGGTACTCTGATATCGCGGCTCCCCTGACGGATGCTCTAAGAAAGACAGAGCCTCAAACAGTCGTCTGGGACGAGACAAAGGAAAGAGCTTTTAGCGCCCTAAAGAGTGCCCTAACAAGCCAGCCTGTGCTACGATCGCCAGACTATACAAAAGGGTTCATTGTTCAGTGCGATGCTAGTGAGCGAGGCATGGGCGTTGTACTGTGCCAACGGGAAAATGGAGAAGTAGAACACCCCGTCCTGTATGCTAGTCGTAAGCTGACCAGTCGTGAGCAGGCGTATAGCGCCACCGAGAAAGAGTGTGCGTGTCTCGTGTGGGCCGTTCAGAAATTGTCATGCTATCTAGCCGGCTCGAGGTTTATCATTGAGACGGATCACTGCCCTCTCCAATGGCTGCAGACCATCTCTCCCAAAAATGGCCGCCTCCTGCGCTGGAGCCTCGCTTTACAACAATATTCCTTTGAGGTGCGTTACAAAAAGGGGAGTCTCAACGGTAACGCCGATGGCTTAAGTCGAAGCCCCTAACGTAGGAATCAGCCTCAAAATTGTTTGTTACTGATGTTTTTCTTCCTGAGGCAGGATTTTTTTTTTAACATATTGCTTTTGTTTAGTGTTTCAAAGTGATGATATGCTTTCTAGTGCAATTTTTCAATTTGTGGACGCGTTCTGAGTGATGCTAGACTACTGTAAGGAACTAGGCAGTGGTATAAAAAGGGGGAAGAGCCTGGCAGGGCTTAGTGAGGGTTGTGCCGTGCTTGCTGACTGAGCGGTTGAGTTTCAGCGTAGTTCTAACGCTTGCCGGGAACGAGAACAAAAATGTGAACTCTCCCGAAGTCACTTTGCAGTGTCCCGTGCGAACCTGAACTAGAGAACGAGGCCTTCTCTGTGCGCTGCGCTCAAGAAACGTCGAGGGACGCCCGACTTCGGTTATGAGCATCATCGAGCGACATCCCTCCGGACAGCGGATGCAGTCCCCTGTCCATCGGGATCTCCTTCCCCCGGCGGGGCGGTCTGTTGCGTTTCGCCTGCGACACGTGGTTTTGCCGGCGCGACTGCGGCGGGGCGGCAGACATTTTGGCCAGATCGTCGTCGCCGCAACGCTCATCGGCAGGTGTTTCCAGGCGCGACTGCGGCGATGCGACCGCAAAGGATCACCCTCCCATTCCAGTCATTGTGCCCGAACCAGGCGATGCGAAAGCAGGGATTATCATCTCATTACAGTCATTGTGCCCGACCGGCAGCGCTACAACAGGGTGCTACGAGATCGTGCTCGACATGGTGCTACGGCATCGCTACAACAGGGTGCTACGAGATCGTGCTCGACATGGTGCTACGGCATCGCTACAACAGGGTGCTACGAGATCGTGCTCGACATGGTGCTACGGCAGCGCTACGACAGTGTGCGTCACCATTAGCCCATTGTACATTCACGTGCTCGTCTTTTGAGGGGTTCCTTCTTGCCCTCAACTGCGAGAGTATAAAAACAGCTGCCCCGGACGCCAAAAGGAGGGCTCCGATTTCTTCTGTTGAGTGAAGTGCTCTCCCGTCTCTCTACTTCGGTCAAACCTGACCGCCAACTCTTTGCGATGTTAAAATAAACAAGTTGTTTCGTTGTTACCAGTCGACTCATGCTTTGCCGGGACCTTCGGATGCTTCCAGTTGTACCCCAGGCCGCCAGGCCAACGCTACCCTTGGGGCTTGCGACCCAGGTACAACCACGGGCGTCAGCGCCGAGTTCCCAACAGATCGTACCAGCGGTGCGATCCGAAACATAGCGAAAGCTTGTGTTGTGGAGAAGCGACGCACCATCACTCCTCGGCTGGACGAAGCACCAGCGCGGAGAAACTGGAAGCGACATTATCCCGAGTCGAGTTCTGAGAATCCTCCGTCGCCCTCAGCGTCTCGGCCACCGGACAGGGACCGAGAGTTTGCCCCCTTGCCCCCTCGAACACATGCAGCTCTCGCCTGCGTCTTTTGTAGAAAATAAACGCAGTCTGTTTTCTGCCACCAACCGATGCGCACTCCTTTCACGGATGGGGCCAGACCCCGTACGTAACACTGGCGATGAGGCAGGAGTTGCGAAGCAGATATCTATAAGTTTTCGCAGTTAAGGCCATGGCTACAGGACGAATGCACGGCGCTGTCGAGCCTTTCTCGGCCAAATCATGGGAATCGTGGATCCAGCGCCTCGACTTTTACTTCGTGGCGAGCGACGTCAGCGAAGAAGCGGGCACTTCTCCTCACGCTTTGTGCAGCCGACACTTTCGAACACCGTGCGCGCGCTGATAGCGCCGAAGATCCCGGCAGAAGTCAACTTAAATGATTCAGTGACACTTCTTAGGCGGCACTTCGACACCAGGACATCCGAGCTTTAGAGCCGGTACGTGTTTCAAAGACCCGACCAACGGCCAGACGAGTCAATCAGCAGCTACGCTGCGGCCCTCGGAACCTTGACAGCCGACTGCAACTTCGGAGCGCTGCCTTCGGCTACAATATCGACGACGTCACCTGACACCCAAACGACCGCTTCAGCGGCGAACCCAACTATGCCGCCCCAAGATGTGATGCTGCGGGACAGGTTCGTCCGCGGCGTCTGGGACGAACATCTTCCGCAGACACTGTTCGCAGAAAAAGCCTTACATTTCAATGCGCTGTGGACTTAGCCTTGTCAGCGGAAAGTGCGTCAAGGCATCAGCGAGATATCAAGGGAGTGGCAAACTCGGAGGAAATTAACAGGACGTCGCAAATCAAGCCAGGAGGCAAGGATACGTCAGCGCGTCATTGCTATCGATGCGACGGCTTGCACGACCCTGAAACATGCAAATTCAAGACAGCCGAGTGCCGTTTCTGCCACGGGGAAACCCGAGCTGTGCACGTAGTCGTGTGCCCGAAGCAGGGACCATGCGGGGACGAATGCTGCCTCCACAGTCGACACACCATAGCACTGGCCTTCCGTCAGACAAATCCCAGGGCACAAACATAACACCATATACGCTTCGAGAACTCGTTAGTGATCTTCTCAACCGTCCGTATCTCGTTGTGGCGAAAGAAATCGTGCACAAGACCTCGGTGTGCACAACGTGTCATACTTTGTGCTGCATCTTCTTTTCTCCGCATTTCGTGGGCACTTTCGCGAGGGCGTCGACAGTTTGCCACCCGAAATATGCGAAGCTTTGACCTCCCTCCTAACCTTGAACACTGTGCTTTCGCTGACACCGAGCATCTTGAGTTTGTAATGGTTGCGATAAATGCATTGTTTTATATAAGTACTTGTTCAATGGCAACTGATTCATTTGAAGCTCGGAACAGGAGTAGTAAATGTGCCGTGTACATGCAAACAAGCGCAAAGCTAGAGCTTCTCTTTCTACTTTTGTCACTTGCATGAAGCTAAAGAGCAGACGACGGGCAGCGTTGTGGAAGGCAAGGGGTTATTTTTCGGTCGCGATCCGGCATGTGCTGTAGCACGAGAGCTCTACTAAACCAGTTATCAAAATACAAAAGTCTTTATTTATACCTAGAATTGCGCGTTTCAGAAGCATGATTTTTTTAGTGGAATTATTTTAGTCACGAAGGCAATCGGACATCGCGCTTTGGTCATCTGGGCGGGGCCTCCCCTTTTTTCTAAAGTTGTATTTAAGTTCTGCTACAATCCTCGAATCATATATTGACCATACCAGTTGTGTTGCCATCTTCATGCTTTGTTAAAATATGCATATGGCTTTTTATCAAAAAATGCAAATTGTCAAGAATCAAAATGAAGTATCTAGTTTTCACACATTATATGCTTATCATGCTGAGCCACTGGTGTTGGCACTAACAGTGTGTACTCAGACACTAACAAGAAACAAGCAGCTGAATTTCTTGCACATGCAAGGCGCTCACATCTCTCAGTATAAGAATGTATACTTTGCTTAATCTAGAAATACGCCTCAGGATTTCTGCTGTTTACACCAATGTCCCCATGACAAAAATGAAGAGTGCCCGAGATTTGCGTTCATGAGAACAGTGCATCCGTGCGTCCACATTTCACGACAGCGCGCATGTACTCATGTAACTTTAAAGCTGTTCCTTATATTGCCCTCAGCGACTATAAATACCTTCATAGCACAGAAATAACTTCTGAAAAACACACAAGATACGTGAACGAGGCAGAAAGGGCCGGAACCAAAACTCGCCCGCAACGCTTATGCACTGTTCACTTCAGATCATGTGCATATTGCATGAAACGAACACTTATACGCCTAGCACCACTGCGACACATTGCACGTACATATCACAGTACACTTACGCTTCGTAAAAGTAAGAACGCTATAGCGCTCGAACATTCTGTACGTGTTCGCGGTCACCAATGCGCATCGCAGCCGGCAAAACAGCTCACACGAAGCAAGACACAAACAGCACATTACGATTGCCTGCAATGAAACGACAATGAAGCTCATCGCTACACATCGTGTCATCACTTCTGAAACACAAACCAGCACTGCACAAACGTGCAATCTTCGTATCGATGAAGCGCGCACACACAACACCCACGAACACTATATGCTGATGTGGGCGATCGCAAATCTTTTCTTTTTGGCGCGTACCGAACTAGTGTCATGCTTAGAATGCAGGTTTGTGCGATGGCCTTCACGTTTGTAATGCACATGCAAAAAAACGGCCTAAAACACACGAAATCGGCGGCTTCATTCCTTCCGATCCTCGCGTAAACACAACACACATCCGTCTGTTTCCTTTGGCGATCGCACGTACTGAAGACTGTCAGAAAGAGTACAGCTGCTTGTTGCGTTAGACAAATAGCTTTGCAGGTGCTGAATAGCTCTTGCAATCATCACAATAAACCACACAAAAAACAAACTGCCGCTGCAGCCTAGGGGTCTAGGCCTTGCGCCCCGCTTCGCTTCGAACCAGCGCCATGTTTGTGCGGACACCGCACGGAGGCAAAAGTTCACGACCGCCTCTCATGACGTCACGTCGGCCATTATTGGCGGACCGCTGGCTTGCGGTGCGGCGTGCGGCCATGGGCGGTTTGAGCGTAAATCGGCCCTAAATCGGCCCTCACTGCAGTGGAACGCGCCGCCAGAGGCTGGCAATTCTTCCCGCGCTTACGGCCTCCTTTCCAGGGACGACGAAGCCAGCCGCGGGCACAGAGAATGGCAGGCGACGACAGAGCGCAGCGTAATCATGGCGCCCTTTGCGGCCTTCAGCGATGTCCGAAGGCCTCCAGACGGCGATCCAATCTGGTGCGCATTAAGACGTAATAATTGTCGAATTAGGCGCATCCATAAGTTCCTTGTTTGTAGATAGAGCGCGATGCAAGTTTTCTCGTTTGTTAGTTATCAAGTGCTTATCAGTTTTCATTTCAATGTGTTCTCAGTCTCTCGATAATGGTGGCTTTCTCGAAGAAAGGAAACACAAAAAAGTTAAGCATTAAGCTTGTTGAAATACCCACTAAGTCTGGTGGTTTTCTCTTTTGTTAGCTTTCAGGAATCTCGAACGAGGGCTGCAGGTACGATTCTGATTATGTAAAGAACGTGTGAACTTGGCAGTTATATATATATATATATATATATATATATATATATATATATATATATATATATATATATATATATATATATATATATATATATATATCGTAAGAAACAAACAAACACTGACACCAAGGACAACATAGCGGAAATTACTTGTGCTTAATGAATGAAATAATGAAACAACAAATTAATGTAAATTAAAGTGGATGAAAAATACAACTCGGTAGCTCAATTGGTAGAGCATCGCACCCAAAATGCGAAGGTTGTGGGTTCGGTTCCCACCTGCGGCTAGTTGTTTTTTCATCCCCTTTAATTTCCAATAATTTGTCGTTTCATTATTTCATTTATTAAGCACAAGTAATTTCCACTATGTTGTCCTTGGTGTCAGTGTTTGTTGGCTTCTTATGATATGACTAAGAAAAATCGGGCCCCTCGGTTAACCCCCTGTCTTCTCGTTTATATATATATATATATATATATATATATATATATATATATATATATATATATATATATATATATATATATATATATATATATATCCTGATGAACTTAGCATGTATAGAGCTGTGAGCAGACTCAAGCTCGTCTGTTGGGTAAATCATTTGGCTTTAGAGGAATGACATTCTCGCTTTCCAGCGCAAGTACGTGCCCTCCGGAATCATGCAGCATGCTCTCTTCTCTGCTATACAGGGGAGCGCGGCGGTCACGAGCCACGAACAAGCTTCGGCCAGGGTATCCGGTTGGAGCACTCCTTCACTAAATTATCGGGTGCCGTTCTTTCCCAGTCAACTCGAGTAAACTTCCAGCAGACCAGCAGCGTCTTCTATAGCGCATGCATATTACGCTCCGCGCATCCCGAAAAGGTCTTACTTTGCCGCTCTTGGTAGTCGGCGTTCGCTCCTCTCGGTATCAGAGTACCGTATAAACGTCCATCAGGAAGAGGGCACTGCGTTCCCGAACAACTCCGGACAGGGAACAGATCGAGGGCGCATTCTAGGCGTTGCCGTCAGCATGTAGAGTGAGATAACGCAACGCACAGAATGGCAGACGCGATATAGGATCGCGAGCGCTGCACTCGAGTACAGTGCACGAAGGAGGCGGCGACCAAAAACTTTCGCTGGCCCCGGAACAAATTGCTACTTCGTCCCAAGCAATTTGGCACGGGTTGCGCTTCCACGGTGCCGAGCAAAGGCACACGGGAACACTCATGGCCGTGCCCTTCTGCTAGCTCCACGGTTGCACATATTCAGTGCAGAAAGAAGAAAAAAAAATCGAAGGGAAAGAAAGGCCCCTGAGTGCCACCGTGTATGTGTACGCCGAGTGTGTGCCCTTACTAAACGCTCTGCAGCGGTGCGCGCCGACAAGGGCCATTTGTCGACCCTTTAAGCCTCGCGAGACAGCGAAAGAGCGATGCGTCCCCGCGGAAGGGGACTGTCCGACCCTGAGGGAACGGCCCTGATTGCGTTTGTTCCACAGCTGGCGTGGAAGTTGGCGGGTCTTCTTGACTCGCACACGTATATACGCGCGCAAGCTAAGCACGTCCCCCACAAATTGGGAAGAAATGAGCCGCGGATGAGAATACACACGCATGGCCGCAAGGCAGCCGCGGCAGTCTTTTTAATGCTAGAACACCCACACTGCAGCGAAGCGAGCGCTATCATACGGTAAGATAAAGAGCAAAGTAAAGAAAATAAAAGAAACGTGGCAAAGTGACATAATAGCCGCTGAGGCTAGAAGAGCTGGTATTTATGACGTCGTCCATGCTTCTGAGCGAGCCTTAGATCATCGTTAAAGGAGCGCGGTTCGCACCACGGTCGTTGGCGGCGCGTGAGAGTCGATGATTTATGCGGTCAGTCAAAGATGAATGGCTGAGGTATACGGAGCGCGCAGTGCAGCTAGGGGAAAAGGCCGAAATTTAAGGAACCGCGCGGGAGTTACCTGGGCGTTGGAACACGCGGATATTGGGCTTAATGTGAGTCTCCTGCAGGGAACGCCCCCATTCGGTTTGAGAAATGCTGTCCGTCTTCAAAGGATTGGGCGTTCGCTGTCGTTAATTTTTCTCGCGCCGTATATCAAGGCCGCTCGCTTTGGATCTGGGACAGAAGCCTCTGTGATTGCCGCGAGTGTGATAATTGACGGGTATGGTTTTCTGCGGCTGTACCCGAAGTGGAATCTCGGCCTCGGTGGCCGTATCCATATATATATATATATATATATATATATATATATATATATATATATATATATATATATATATATATATATATATATATCACGGCCGAACGTAAGAAAGAATACATAACTGAAATTTCTAGCGCAGAATTTTAGGAAGACACTGAAACGCACCTTTCTTACCTTTCTGTACTTTGCTTTTTTTTTTTGTGCCTTTCTTGCTATGCATATATGCCTTTTTACTGCAACGCTTGTGACTATCGTTTCTTGTTATTCAGTGTCGTCGTAAAGTGGTGAGCTCAAAACCTAAGAGTTATATATTCGAAACTAGCCCCAAACCAAGGCTTAATTAGCCCGAACCAACGCCTGGGAAAGAAATCACCCGTGAGGCCATAGCTAACACGGAGACCCTTGCTGCAGCTTCTGTAACAGGTGTAGCTTGGATATTTAATAAACAGGTGAACAAATCAATCAGTTTGCCGCTGCATTCAGGTTTAACAAGAACAACTTCTCTGTGAGACATTATTTGAGATACCGGGACGATTTGTTTACTGCTGCCAATCTACATTTCAGTACAAACTCTGTCCAGCCAGTTGCTTTAAACCAAGCTGCCGCTACGCATTAGGCGTGAAGCGAAGAAGCAATATTATTGAAAGGAAAATAGAGAAAATTATAGAGTAAGTTGCACCTTCACAAACAACTAGCAAGCCGCAGCGCTAGAGCTGACAAATCACGCTTCCTTGTCAAGTGCAAGCGAAAAGTAAAATAAAAACACCACACTCTTCTTGAGCGGCTCAAATTGTCCAATTAACGCAACTCAAGTGCCAGAAAATTAAAGCGCATCTGTTGTATATCCTCCATTCTGGAGCCAAAGTCCCTCCCAGAGGCGCCGGACACTTGATACCCCTCAAACTATGCGTGCTTTACTGGCGGTCGCGATCTACGAACAGCGACCGGCGGTGCGGTGGTGCCTTCCGAGTGTTGAGCGGGTTCTTGCACGTGCGTGGTGCAAGAATGCCTGTATGGCACGGTAAAACACGGGGAATGCGGGAGATGGAAATTCAAGACAATGAGCAAAACGTGAACAAGGTGAATGCAGGAGCCAACGTTTCGACAAGTGGACTTGTCTTCTTCAAGGCGACGTACGCTTTCCTCGCCACTGTATATATACCTTATATATTCCCATACCTTCCAGTGAAAAATAAAGGAGTCTTCTTGATGCGCTCGAAGCGAACGGATGTCTGTCATTTTTCCATAAGTTAATGTTCTCCGTCACCTATTCCACAACAGCATCCGCCGCATTCTCTTTATTATTTGTATACCATGGCAGACAATAAAGTACAGTTCATGTATAGCCTATGCAATGGCGTGGCTACATATACTTCCGTACTCGCGCTGTATTTCCTACTAGCCTATGAATGGTTTTTGTTGTTGTTGTTGTTTGCGGCGCCAGTACGTGTTTGTTCTGACCATACACGCTTAAGGATATTCAAAGCTCGTCAAGCGAGCTTCTCCAGAGTACATAACGTCGTTAGCAAGGCCGCGGCGTCTCGACTTCCCAAAAAGTTCGCATCACATTCGTCTTGCGAAACGACGCTCTGAGCAGAGCCTGCCACGCTGCATTTAACGTCATTATCACAGCGCCCCCCGGTTCCCCGAGTTGTGTCCTGCGTGCTTCCTTTGAGTTCCCTTCGTTTTCCACACTATACTCCACGCGAAAGCTCCCGAACGAACACCATGCGTCAAACGAAACGCGGAGTACCTCTTTGACTATGCATCGGCTCAAGGCAGAGCGAGCTCCAAGAGTGTCCCACCCCGTGAAGGACAGAAAAATCGTTAATCTATCTATCTATCTATCTATCTATCTATCTATCTATCTATCTATCTATCTATCTATCTATCTATCTATCTGTCTGTCTGTCTGTCTGTCTGTCTGTCTGTCTGTCTGTCTGTCTGTCTGTCTGTCTGTCTGTCTGCCTGTCTGTCTGTCTGTCTGTCTGTCTGTCTGTCTGTCTGTCTGTCTGTCTGTCTGTCTGTCTGTCTGTCTCATTCGTTCTTTCGCTCTTTTTGCTTATTTCTCCTTACTTCTTTAACTCCTTCTCTCCTTTCTTTCTTCCTGTCTTTCTCCTCTCGGTCTATCTCGGCAGACAGTCAATTAGTCCGGTGCGACGGCGCGTGGGCACGGGTACTGGGGACGGCCCAGCAAAGTCGCTGGTGCGGCTATCTCTTCCAGCACTCGCAACTGCAGCGCCCATGGGCCAAGAGAGAAGTGCCAGTAGAAGAAGAGCTTGCATACACAGCCAGCGCGCTCTCAGCAGATTCAATTTGGCCGCCCGCGTGCCGTACCGCCCTCCGGAGCGCCGGCTGACTCGTCGTCAGGCACCCCGCGAACGCCCAGGCGGACCAGGCTAATGAGGCGCGTCTCGGCAAGATGTAGGGACACACCCTCAAAGTCGCTGGCGCGAGGATGCGCCGGAGCAGAAGCCGCGCAAGGAAGCGCCCCCCCTCCTCCCCCCCCCCCCGCGCCAGCCTTGAGGGGAGCGCGTAATGGCAACTGCTCTTACGCGTCGTGCATTACAGGGACCGCAGAGGAGAGTTTATATACACGCCGCTAATTCCGTGCAGTTTTGATGAAGCTATAGCCGCCAGGCTCACGCACTCCAGCGACTACACACTAAGAAAAAAAGGAGTACCTCTTACTCTTTTCGGAGAGTCTGGACTCGCCACGTATACGACACACTTTGTGGGAGACACGCGAACTCCCTTTCGGAAGAGGGTCCCGAGACTATCTGTGCTGGATACAAGGTGGTTACGTGACTCCACACCCAATAGTCATGCATACTCTCCTGTAGTAGTCTCCTAACCCTCTCAAAAGGGTTACACGACTAGTGCTGAGGGAGTCCGTTCACTACTCTGCATGAGTCAGACGACTCAAGATAAGGGGTCACATGACCACTGCTGAAGGATTCGGGTAACTATTCTTGATGAGTCTGATGACTCCAGCAGTGTGTGTCAAGTTACCCTTAGTGTGTGGTGCAGGACTCTTGCAGATAGAGTAAAATAACTAATCCATGTAAGTCGTTTGACTCTCGGATGGCAGTGTCGAGCCGCTTTTCAAAATGTGTCACCAACTTTTGCTGTAAGTACACACAACTACGGCTAGTTCTCAAGATTACTGTAAAAAGACAACATATAAGAATGCATAGCAAACTTGCCAAAAAGGACATGGCAGGTTAGCAACAAAAAGTTAACATTTCATGACCCTTTGTCGTCTTCTGGAAAATTCAAATGTATTAGTCAGCACAGAATCACCATGAAAGCAAGACAGTTCTCATTACTATTAAACTGGAATCAATAGCCAACCATGCAAAACAGTCTTAAATAAACATACATACAATATGTAGCCTGCAGGTGCATATGCCTGACACTGCAATGCAACTCAGAACCATAATGAGACCCCAAAATATTATGTAACTCGTGTAGAAGTTCAATTCAGCACTGCACAAGTCTGTAATGTCAAAAATTTATAAGTTAAACCTATTTCACTGTTCTTCGAGAAGTGTTTTTATTTAGAACTTACGATTTAACATTTTAAGCAAGTAAGCTACACATAACAAATGAAAAAGGCTGCACTTATGTACAAAGGAGACGCAGATAATCAAGTGCAATAAAAACAATATTCCAACTTAGATTACATAATCTATGCATTATACTATGCTTGCTGAAAACAACTGGTTGGCAATTGATAATCCAATCTAACAGTAAAAAGAGCTGTCTGACCTTATGGTACTCTTGTTGGCACTTTTCCCCCACAACTTGTGCGTGTCAGCGTCAGTTGAAAATTGATCTGAAAAATACCACATTAAAAATTTGTGCATCAATTTATTCTGTCATACAACATGCAACAATGTATAAAAGCTTCACAACAGATAATATTACAAAAATAAATACAGCAACATTTAAACTAATTGTTTATGTTGACAAACATACTTTTCCAAGACGAAGAATAATAGCTGACACAGACAATTTCACAGATTGCAATAACCACTAATACAAAACTTGCCATAATGCAAACACGCTGACAAAATATGTAGCACAGGTAGCTGCAGTTTGTTACCGCAAAGATAGCAAGATAGCAAACAAACTATACCCAGCTGTATGCACGCAGCTGTAACAATACACATGGTGCACCAAGATCCAAAAGAAACAAAGAGGAAGATGTGAGGAAGGCTTTTTTGTACTCATCACAAGTTATCCTGTAAGTGCAGATTATGCACTGCCTGTAATCTACCCTCAGCCCATACGTAAATAAGTTACATTAGGTGCCACATTTACAAATCACTCATATGATGTTCTTGTGATTGTCCTTATTCCGATTTTTAACTTGGAAAGCATGACTGAGTTACGTAAAGCCTCCCAACGGCTTGGCATATATACAGAAAGAAGTGTTTCTATAAACACTGGAGGCCATGGAAGGATGACTGACACATACCTCTTGTAATTCTTTTGTCTTTGTCTTTGATTATCTACCACAGTAGTCTTTTGTAGAGTGAAACACATCCAGATAATACACTGTGGGCAACAAAGTGTGAATACCTGTTCTTGATTTCTACCTTTCTCTGGTGTCCCGCTAAGGTAAGATTGGTGCAAAAAATTGTCTTCCCAATGTATGCGTTCCCCCACAACAAAACAGGAGCAGATGATAAGCCACACTAATGGTGCGCGAAATAAAACATCTGTTCTTAACTTACCACTGCCATTCCAATCTGGTGAAATTTTCTGCTTTGTTGTGTACTCTAGCACAGGTGCTACGCAGTTCACTTGGTGCCCAAAGCAACTCTCACACCATAGCAGGATGTCAATTTTGTTTTTCAAATTCTAAGCGAAACTCTCGTTATGGGGGACAATTGCAAACTTATAGTTTTGCTTTGTATCTTCATTATGTTGTAGAGCAGGGTAGAAAGCAAGAACAGATATCTAAAATTTGGGTTTCCACTGTGCATTGCATGGATATGTTTCAATGAATAATAAAACTATTTGGTAGATAAACATATGAAAGATAAGAGAATTAAGCTCGAAGTCTACCATATCATTAACTGGGAATATTATGTGTAATTGAAATTTTGCGATTCCCAGTGAAGAAACAGTTTTGACAATATGTGCCAAGGCAACTAAGTCACTCATGCTCACAAAGGAAACAAAAACAAGCAAGATTACAAGAAGTTCGAACTTGCAACCTGAGGTGAGACACCTCACATGACTGATTTATGTATTTACTGAGCATAAATTACATCTGGCGCATAATCTGCTTGTACAAGATGACAAACAATGAGTTACTCTTGCTTTCTCTCTGGGGCATTTGGCTCTTCTGAACACATGCACATTGTGTGGCACAGCTGTGTGGATGCAGCTGGGCACAGCTGTTATTCAGCATCAATCTGTTTTTATGGTCCTGTGCTATTATTGTAATTTATAATTAGCAAATAGCCTAACTATTGCGTTGATCAGCTCCATTTTAAACAAAACATACTGACAGATTTCCCTGTTTATCGCTAACAAAGAGATGGGTACATCATTTCAGATTTCAAGAAACAGCTGTGGAACAGAACAAATGCTGAAGACAGAAAATCTACAGACCAATACTTTTTTATTGAATGCCATGTACTAGCCCTTTCTGCACTGAATACTATTATTAGCAAAAATTGTAGACTGCAAAAATAATTGGGAAATATTTACGAAAAAGTGCGCGTAAAAATATTTTGCCACTATGTAGGACATAACTAAGAAACACCAGCTATACAAAAACTAATGACAATTCAAATCTACATAAAACTCCCTATGAATGGCAGTATATTCAAACCTCTAGTACAAATTAAATAAAAGTTGTTTCGAGAAGCACTTCCCCTTAATAAGTGGGTGTTAGTGTTTCTACAAAAGGGTTAGAAAATGCCTTCCGGCATACCATAGGGAGTTCTATAGATAGCACATGCACGAATCTGCCTAGAAAGCCCCACGCCCTGCTTGTATTCCTTAGTCATTTTTCTGCATTCTGTTGTATGTCACCGTTTGGATCCCTTAACACTGAGTGCGCAAAACCAAAAAACAGCCTATTAATACACTGAATTTTTAGCCTGTAAAGGGGTTGTGTGGCAATGGGGGCAGCCAACTCTAGTGTGAGAACAAACAAATATTTGTTCTCGCGTTAGTGAAACCAGCCAAATATAATCTCACAAATTTGGAAATGAATGCACAAAGAACCTTGCTGATTGTCACATTATTGTCCTGAACAAGATCTTTTGGTGTTTACAATTCCTAGTTTAATTCACTTTCCTCTAGTAAATGGGCTCTGACCTAGAATACTCAGTGTAGGAGACTAACCCAGACCTGGAAGCCAATGTTTAAATCTGAAATAAACACATTCATCCCCCGACCACATGGCACTGCTTCGTCATCAGAAGAAGCATGCATCCATGGACATATAGTCTGTAAAATTATTTATACATGATCTGTAGCGTTAATCTTGCATTAACAAATTCTGAAAATTAAGAAATACATCTGCTATGCAAAGCACTGCTGTAAACCTGTGTGTTTGAGAAATGCAATACTCAAAAGGTGCAATACAACCAATGTGTGCATGAAACCTATGCTGCCTTTGACATTCGTCAGTGTGGAAAATAAGCACTGAGAAATGCCAAGGGTATCATAGCTTTTATGTCTCAAACCTTGTATGTGAGTACCACTGGTATTTTCGCAGTGAAAAAAAGTCACATTATTACCAGACATATGAGGGGAACCCATGTTTCTCTAGTTTAACATTTTCTTTTTTGTGCTCTTATATCCTTGAGTTTTTCAAAAATAACGGGTGCTTGAAATAAGTACTCTATATTGCTCTTAAATTTATCCTGCACCAGAGCCCGTGTTATGTTAAATTTCTTGAACACATTGCAGTGCTGTAGATTATCAAAGGAAGAAAAAATACCGTAAGTTTTCAGTTTAGCCTTATGTACAACAAGAATTAAGAACCTATCAATTACATCCACAAGTACAAAAGAACTATGAGAAACGGGGCATAAAGACAGGTATACATTATAATAGCAGAAGTTGATGGTGAGAACTCTACGAGAAAGGAACTATTAAAAACTAGGTACTAAAGAAACATGAATTATAATAATAGAAATATTTGCAAAGAATTTGAAGAGATAAATAGAATGTCTGTTGAAATCACTCCACCCCAACATTCATCCATGGTTCGATAAGTGATCGATAAGAAAAGAAACAGCTGGTGATGCTGTTTGGATAGATGGAAACTGAGGTACAGCTGTCAAATAGATGAAACACGTAGAGAGGTCACCAAGTGTTGCGCGCTGGTTGCACAGCAGGTTTCCTTGAGCTCCGGACTTTATCGACACTGATGCGTTGAGCCTGGTTATACGTAGTTCGCTAGAGGCCTGGCCCGAGTATGTGGCATGGCTTGGGTAAAATTTCAAGGCAACCTGAAAAACACAGATCCAAATATATAAGCACCAAAATATTCTGCACCATAGGGCAAATCTGAAGTTTACCATCTGCACATAGCAGACGATGAAAACAGACACAAGTCACTAGACTCAAGGTACATAAATGTGCAAAAGTGTAAATGAATGTGAAGAGCTGCTTGTAGGATGGTATCCTTCATTTTGTCTTTTCTAGATCAATAATAGTATCTTAACATAAAGTCAAGTGTACACGACCCTCCCTATTTGTGTCAGTAGGCTATTCCATGCCAGCTGTTCCAACCTGGCACATGACCACTTGGAATTTCTTTTTGAAAACTGGGGGCCCTTCAATATAGAACAAATCGCAATTTCACGCAATGCTTAAAGCAAAAAAAATTTTACTGGCGTAAACACTATGTCACATTTTGTGTAACGAACCAAACTATGCATCATAAAATGGCATAGCCAAAAAAATTGCTTCCTTCATTAAGAGGGACAAATTTTTAACGACAATGAAGAGAGGCCTTGCACCAAAAACTTAACTGCTTATTAGCCAGTGCTCACTTTATTATGGCCGATTAAAAATGGACCAAATGGCTTATTAACTTTATTTTCACAAAAGTGACCTACAGCAAAAGCTGCAAATTTATGTAATCCATGTGTTTAGGACTTGTGCTGTGTGCAAGAACTGGTTTCAGAAAGATACATTATGCAGCAGAGCAGAAAGAGGAGGATGAACTTGGAAAAGAAGTCAGTTTTGGTGTACGTTTATCGGCCTACTTACCATTGAGGCAGCCCTAGTAAATTTATGCCAAATACCATGTATGAGAGTACACTGTATTGTTTTTAAAGTGGTAAAGCTTTATCAAAATAGTTCTTGTGTTACGCAAGAAAACAATTTTACAATTGGTCTCTTGTAGTTTCAAAATTTGCATCGCGTTTCATCTAATACACACAGCCTCTTGGAAGCTAAGACAAAATGCATAGACTTGAGCATCCCTGCACAGACAGAAGGGAGTCTAAACTGTTTCGAAGTTACTTCTTTCATTGCTGAGTGGTTACAAGCCACTTCACTCGAAAAGACGCCGCTTAATTGCAGGTATTTACCTGAATATTTCTGTCTGCTGTCAGCCTGCTTGGCATCATCACTAAGGCTGCCAACTCCCTAGTGGACGTGGTCGGGACATGGTGGTGGCAGGATTCAGTGGCAGAAGCCGCCAAAGGCTCCCAACTCCCTAGTGGACGTAGTCAGGACAGGGTGGTGGTAGGACGCAGGGGTAGGAGCCGCCAGAGTACCTGCAACAAATTTGCACAAATGTTCTTAGTTCTACCACGTCACGATTTACAATAAAAATTGAGCTGTCTGTGTAACATGGCTACCAATACAAATAAAGGCAAACAGTTAGGTCCTACCACTCAAATAGAACCCCGACAAAAAAGAAACGGTACTTAAAGGGACACTAAAGTGAAACAATAAATCAGTTTGGACTAATGAAGTATTGTTTGAGAACCCTGCAGGCAGTCATTTAAAAAAAATAGTTTGATTATTAGATGAGAAAATGAAGGTCCAAGTATCAGTATTTATATTACGCGCCGAAACCCCAGTGCCGGTACATCAGCGTGACGTCAGGGATTCTAAAGTATGTTTTCGCATTTGGGCTGTGTTGGCTGAATAAAGGTTCCCGAAACTATCCATGTTTATTATTTGGTTCCTTTAGAACACAATGTAGTCAACCTGTACCGCTATATGTAATTAGTAGGCCCTAGAAGATGCCATCAAAATCCAAGACATCACAGCCCCCAGGTGCGGGAATTTAAGTAGGCGTCGCCACCCGTATTTCGTTCCTGCGCTTTTCGTGGCTTGTCAAACGTCTTATCATTGTAAGAGTGGTGTTTTTGGTGTTGCAGAACGGTAATTTACTGATGCAGAAGAAATCATTTTTCACTGTAGTGTCCCTTTAGGTTTATGAAAATCCAAACAATGAAAAAAATGTGCAACTGATTTGTGCATGGAAGCTCGGTTGAAACCTGAGCTCATACCATCAAGTGATCTGCTAGCCAACTGCAAGCCTGCCACCTTAAAATGTCATTGTAAATTTCTTTACATGCATCATGTAAGCTGCATTAATACAAGTTCACAATCTCTTAACATAAGTAAATCACCAAGCTAATTAAATTAACGAATTCCAGTGGTCGTTAATGCAACAAAGTGCAAGCTCGGAATGAAGCTGGCCAAACTGGGCAGTGAAAAATAACAATGTGGTTCTCTACATCTTGTTTTTCTGGCTTTCGCTCTAGCGTTGGAATATACAAGAATTTTGACATTCCTGATATTTCCCCCTGCTAATTTCTATTCCATAATGCATAATACTTGAGCAAGAGCAATACTGCTTTCTTTTAACCGTAAATAGTGATAGAACAAGAAAATTCACTGGAGCCAACGTTTTGAGAAAAATCTCCTCTTTGTCGAAACATTGGCTCCAGCGATGCTCCGACGACAGAGTAACTGCGCAAGATAGAGATACGGACAAAGGAGGCTTGTGTATGTTGTCTTCTCCAGTCATTGGGCGATTACTCTGTCTCAATGTAAAACTATTACCCTTTGCACAATAATACTAAAATGCATAAAGACAGGAAAGTGGACACAAAAATTACAACAGATAGCATCATATGCTAATGAGATATGCAAAAGTGCCTGCTACAATTTGTCTCACCCATAACATGCTGGATAAGATGGCGACTTCTGGCTGTTGCCATTTCTTGAATACCTAAAATAAAATACATATGAAAATTATAAAAATACACAGGACAACAGCAGTAGCCGAGGACATAACGCATTGTTTAGTACAAGAAGGTAAACTAATCTCTGACACACGGCAGACGAAATTTCCTTTATCAAGTTAGTAGAAAAATACACCACACTTCATTTCATTCAATACTCTCGGCATTTCTTGGTACAAGAAAAAAAGCTATTTCTGCATGGAAGCAGCAAAATAATAAATGGCCTTCTGCTTTTACAAAATATGCTGCAGCGACTAAGCTAACTACAGCTGTATATACTTAAAATTGTTGTATGCACATTACAATAGCCAAGACAGGATAAACTTGGGTTCATATGCAGCTCACTGGAAGGTACAACTTTGCAATGAACTCATTGCTGCTTGGCAAATATACGCATTAACATAAAACTACAAATAAAAGGATCCTTTTTTTCATAAAGCGCCGGACTCAATATAAAAAAATCCAGTAGCAATATTACAATTTCACCACATAACACAGCCAGGTTTTGTAAGCCTAGTAGGATTTACTATATAAACGTTGCAGCAAGTTCATGCTTTTAAATATTTACAACCGTGAAAATAAAGATTACGTAAAAATAATACATTATATATAGGCTTAGATTGTGAGCTAATGTGTTTTCTACTTACAGCCAAATGCACATAAAATTTGTTCTGTTTCAGCGCTTTTAAAGCGCTGTGTCTGTTCGCTTGAGCAGCCAGCCGCTTTACCGCTCTTAAAATATCTGTGCTCCCACATCGCCTGACACTGACATACAGCGTTGTAGCGCTTTTATTATTCGCCGTAATATACCTAAAGCGCTAGCAAATCTTCAGAATACACAAGCTGTCTTTTCGACTACCTGTCTTCGCCAGCGAAAGTCACACTGGTGCGAGTATTGTATCTACACTTCAAGTTACGCAGTACTTGATATTCTACGAATTTTTCGATGCGACAGGCCACTCGTCACTAGAGTCGTTAAGAAGGGTGTTTCTCCTGGCAGTACAGCTTTGCAATAATTTCAGACGCTCTCCTGAGGCTTCCGTCTGCCAGTAGTATTTTCGCCTACATACGCGCACGCATGCCTAAGAAACGTCTGTGAACTGCCAAGAGAAACGTGGAGCAAAATGTAGCCATACCGGAAGGGCCGAGTACGCGCCGTTTGTAAACTCGGAACAAAAGCTTATATGCTTACCTTAGACGTTAAAAGAAATATGGCACAGGTCACTGCCCGCTGGTAGTCGCTCGTATGCATCTGGTCGTCTCTGTCCGTTGCGATCTCCCATATCACAATGAAAGATGCAGTGCAAACCGCAGCACTTCGGCCGCTTGTGACGGTCCGGCGAGCTGCACTTGCTCGATGTCGGCAAAGACGACATCGGCGACACGCTGCTGCTGGCGGCGGTCCCCCTCGTCGCAATCACACAGCACAGACAGAAGCTCCCACCGTAACTTGCCGCAACGCCTGGTTGCAGTCGCCCCTAACACAGCGATTTCAGAACCACTCAACGACAACGTACTCGCGCGTGATGCAGCGCAACTGTAAAATGGCGTCATGCTATTGACGGCTTCGGCTTTGGATCATTTTGTATCTGCACAACTGAGCAACACAGTTGCGCTAGTTTCGGTTTTGTTTCCTCGCGTTGAGATAAAAACTGGTTTGCTTACTGATAATTTCACGTCACTTAAGTAATGTTCACGAATGAAACAGCCATTAATTTAACACGCGTCTTGAAATACCCGCTATGCTCACTTGGCAGAAGCAAAATTTGCTCGTCCGACTGTGGTTGCGTTTGAAATATCTATCGCGCTGTCGGAGCGTGCTCGAAGTGTGAAGACGCGGCGTAATTGTCCTTAATTTGCTTAGCTATAACGGTGCAGCTGCCCTTGATTTCTGTCGAGTGCAGTTTGCTCTGATGTAAGGTAGAACTACAAAGCCGCCCATGTTACTGAATGATCTAGTGCACCTGAAGCTGCCAGATCTACGGTATTTCCTCCACAAGTTCTTGCGACTGTGTGCCGCTGTCACCAAATGCGAGCGTAGTCATTTGGCGGAGATTTAGCAACACATATTCTAGAACTATAGTTCACCGCTCTATCACGACATGGAGAAGCAGCGTGGTTGCTCCTTAGTAAAATTTTCTGTTTATTGCGAATTTTGCAATAGCAATTATATGGACACAACCGCCGAAATATACCTGTCGGTGTTGCCGTGAGCTTAAGTATATAGTCAAGTGCGATAAGATCCCATCCTGCGCCGTTGGCTGGGCGCGTTAAAGGAAGTGTACGAGGGTGAGCCGAGACGTATAGTGCCTGGATGGGTGTCCAAGTATCTATAGGTGGCCACGTGATAAAACGCGCGCAAGCCGGGGAAAGGAGGCGCTGGTTTAGCACGCTCCTCCTCTGGCCGTTGCTCTAGCCCGGTCTGGCGCCACTCTCGCTCTGTCTTGGCGATAATTTCCGATGGGTGCAAAGCGGAGAGGGTGGGGGAGAGGGGGAGGGCGCTTTTATAGCGCCATTTCAAGTTTCGGAGACGCTTTGAAGGACGAGGCAGCAGAAGCGTTCTGTCCGCTCTGTTGGCGCCCTTCATCACGCCGACGCTGTGACAGCGAGTGGTCGCGGTCATTGAGTGAGATCTGTTCATGTTTGCACGTGTGCGCGTGACCCCGTGTTTGCTAATTTACGGAGTAAGCGATTGTTTACTGCACTTTATTCAGGCGATGAAACTACGAAGCTTGGTTCGTGCAGTTGTTCGTGCAGTGGTTCACGCAGCATTGGGGGAAAACTGCTACATTTTTGTTTTTACATTTCTAGGGGGTTCAAAAGCAGTGCTGCGCACGCTAATGGTTGTTTCTGGTCGCGGGACGCAACGCACTGCGGTAGCCCAGTGGCTTTGCTGTTGCGCTGCTGAGCTCGAGGTCACGGGTCCAATCAAGCCGCAGCAGTCGCATTCCAATGGGGGCAGAATGCGAAAACGCGCGTATACCGTGCATTCCGTGCACATTAAATAACCCGAGCTGCTGAAAATAAATGTGCAGTTTTCCATTACCTTGCGCCTCATAACAAGATCTTGATTTTGGAACCTAAATCCTCAAATTTTAATTTTACGTAGCGCAATTACATTTACAATCGACACTGTTGAGTGTGCCTACTGAACTTATCTCGTTGCAGTGCTCTCTTTAGTAGCAAATGCTTTTTTTTAGATTTACTTATAGTAGAATTCAGTGTGACAAATCCGGGTCTTCCTTAGTATAGAAGCCAGCTATCACTTAAGCGTGTGAGATATTAACAAACATGTTCAAGGAAAATCGATATTTGGAGTTCGATGTAATTGCAGAACATGACAAGGACGAAAGAATGATACACCGCATTACAACCAGGACAGGAACCTGAGGGCCCGCCTAAAACAGAAGACGTTATCTGGTATTTCTTCTCCTGCATTTTAATCTTTCTCTCGCCAGACTCATCTCGAATATCAGAGGAGTCGGTATCTTCCACGACGACTCTTCGCGTGCTATTAAGAGTCAAACGACCCATACACAAATGTTGACTCTTGTTTTGTGACTCTACCCGCGCGAAAATGGGTCTTCGTAAAAAAAAAAGAGAGTCAAGTTGCCGTGACTCACTTTTTACTCTCTTTTTTCTTAGAGTGTAGGGTGCCTCCAACGCGGCTGCCCCTGCCGGGGCCATAGCTGCCTTGGCGTGTTTTCTACACCATGAACCAAGAGCGCCAAGCGACCAGCTCTTCCGAGGCCCATGTTCTAAACGGGCGAGCAAAGGGCCTTCGGACAATTCAGCGCTCTGTTTCGATGGAGCATTTATCTACCGCAACGTCATTTTCCAACGAGCAGAAGACGCAATCGGCGACGGAGAACGCCGCCGCGCGTTCCTCGACAACAACGAAGACGCCCGAGGTGGATACCGCAGGGGTGGCCGCCTATTCCATCGTCGCCAGTTTTCCCTCCCAACAACGAGAGGTAGACACTCCGACCGGTGAAAGGATGGAGGAAGATGCTACCACGAACATTTACGACGACAAAACCGACGACGACACAGGTGGCTGTTGGAAGACAGTCATACATAAGCGACGCATCCGTCAAACGCACGCTAAGACGCAACACTCCGAGAACATCTTGGGCATTCTGGACGCCTGCCAGCCTACCGTACGCAAGCGCAGTCGGAATCAGAACCTGCCTCAACTTCCTTTGCACGATGAAAAGAAAATTCTGCGGCCTCACGGAGGACTTTGCCTCGATAAGTGGACGCGCCCAGAACTCGCCAGTGCTCCATGGAGTGCAGCCGGCTTGACCACCGACGCTCGTCAGGACACCATATTCCTACTGCGACCTCAGCAGAACTTGGCAATCATCAGCACACCCCAGTCACACGTAGCCGACGCATTGTACAAGGTGAGGGAGCTGAACCTTGGTAAGCGGGTCTATCCCATCACAACATATTTTGCGGCCCCAGACAACTCATGCAAGGGAATTCTTCCTGGTGTTTTGCCCGGTACGCCGTCTTCCAAGCTAGTCGATGAGCTTTTGGCTCCTGGAACTCAAATACTTCAAGCACGAATGATGGGTCAAGCCAACGTTGCGTTGGTAACATTTGAAGGACTTAAAGTGCCTCGCTACGTGCGTTTCTATGGTGCAGAACTCCGCTGCTACCCCCATCGACCCCGCCGACTGGTCTGCAAGATATTTCACGAGCTCGGCCATTGGGCTGATTACTGTCCTACGCCGCACGTGGTCATTTGCGCGACGTGCGGGACTGACAACCCCACCCCGTCACATCCGTGCAACCCACACTGCAGATCCTGTGACGGGACCCACCCTACAGCGGATCCAAACTGCCCGCGGCGTGCTAGGCAGACACTGAACACAGCTTGGGTGCGGAAAGCTCTCGAGAAAGAGCAGCGTGAACTTCAACCCTCCAGCGACCCGACCACTACCACAGATACGGCGGAGACCTGAACGTCGCGCGCCCCAACGAAGGAGACCAGACAAGACCTGTCGGAGACCCGTTCGTGATCCCGTCGCAAGTTCCGGACCCGCTCCAAATCTCGGTCCCGATCCCGCGAGGCATCGGTGGGCCACACAGAGGGGCGCCCTCCTTTCCCATCTTCCCAACAACCCTACAAGAAGGCCCTGCAGACCAACGCCCTAGCCAAGGTGACCCTGGTCCCTACAGGGGTGCAGCGGACCCCGGAGAAGAAAACAGCAATGGAGGCGCCTCGGGAGGTAGGTCGGGCGGAGGGTCCCCCACAGCTCGCTCCGCCCCGTAAATCTCTCCCTACCCTTCCCTACCCCTTCCCCTATTACCAATTCGTTAACAAATCCCGATCCTCTAATAGAAATAGCCCGCCTACGTCGTGACATGGAGGCGCGCTGTTAGCGCCTGCAAAAATAAATGGACGTGCTGGTGGCAGACATGAGCACTAGTATGCAGGCGGCTCTGGACAGGATAGAACGCCAAATGGAGGCCCTTCAAATAGGGATTACGGAGCAAGTGAAATCATGTATAGAGTGCACTTTCGCACGCACGCAAGTTCCTGAGCTTAGCGGTAACAACGAAAGCGCGCTTTCTGATTAAGGCTCTCGGCCGCAACCTTCAAATGTGGGCACCCGGCGCCCGCATCCCTATGCACGACCGCCTGCTTCCTCTCGCGATGATGATGGCGCCGCGTAACGCGGAGCAACTAGTGGTGTGGCAGTGGAATTGTAGGGGATTCCGCCGAAAACGAGGTTCCCTACAGCAGTATATCGCCACATCCACGAACCCTCCCGATGTCATCCTCTTACAGGAAGTCAATTGCACCCCTTCTTTATCCGGCTACAGCACGCTCTCGGGTGTCTCTCCTCTTGTGGGAGCCTTAGTTTCGAAACATGTTACATGTCGCATGCATACCACTAACATTGACATTCCTCACCAAATATTGGAAGTAATTACGCAAGGTAAACGCAGCGAGAGTCTGTTTATACTCAATGCATACAGTTCCCCCCGTTCGCGAACGCACTGTTTTCAGCACCTACTAATAGAATTTGATAGGTTTGGACGGCTTTGTGTGGTGGCCAGCGACTTTAACGCTCCGCATACTGCATGGGGTTACGTTAAATCGCAGGCTAAAGGAACCCGCTTATGGAATGCCATCTGTAACATAAGATACACACTGCGACCCAGAGCACCCCACTCGGATGGGCAACAGCGTATCTCGTGACACCTGCCCTGACCTTACCTTCGTGCGCAATACTGGCCCAATCATTGCGCACGGGCCTTTAGAGGAGCACCTTGGTAGTGACCACTACATTGTAGCGACCACCTTGTCATTAAGGGGTGCGAGCAGGCCCGAGCGAAATGTGCGTATAACGGATTGGGCGAAATTCATGGAACGTCGCCACGACCCATACCTGAGCGCCAAGGGTACGAATGCTGGCTTGACTCTCTCGCACAAGATCTAGAGGCCACCACGAGCACACTGCGCACCACAACCGAGACACCAGACATAGACCCGCATTTACGTCATCTTTGGAACGCCCGCAGAGGGTTGACAAGACGATGGAAACGACAACGCCTCAACCGCAAACTTAGGAAACGTGTAGATCAGATTACACGGGAATCTCAGGAGTATGCAGAGATCCTTACGAGGAATAACTGGCGAGGATTTTGCGATCGCCTCTCAGGCACATTGAGCACAGCAAAAACGTGGTCGATTCTTCGCTCACTCACAGATCCCACCACAACAAAGGGAAAAACATTTCAACAGCTGCACATCCCAATGCACGAGTACAGGGACGATATCTCGACACTCCTCAGAGAGCTAGAGAAGCATTTCACACCCATAGGCCCGCCGCCGCAGTACCCTGACTATCCTTATGTAGGCGTGGCGAACGAATTGCTCGATGCAGACATCACAGCTGAAGAGGTGCGCATGGTCCTACAAGACCTACGCCGCAACACGGCACCGGGAGCTGACCACATCCGATTTGCCACCCTTCGTAACCTCAGTGACGCGGATATTAACCACCTCACCCATATCTTCAATGATTGCTGGCGCAAGGGCATGCTTCCCCAAGCATGGCGACACGCCGACATCACACTGATCCCCAAACCGGGCAAGCCTCTTAAGTTTGAAAACTTACGACCCATCTCGCTAACATCCTGCATTGGTAAGCTCATGGAGCATGTACTCTTGCGGCGTCTGCAGCCCTTCCTCGAAGAAAAATCATTCTTTTCTAACTCACAATTCGGATATCGGGCTCATCTGTCTGCCAAAGATGTGCTTTTACAATTGCGGGAGGAAGTCATAGGACCTCCGTCGTCCGCACAAACGGGAGCACTCATCGCCTTAGACCTAAAAGGGGCATTCGATAATGTTGAACATGACCTCATCCTTCGCAATGTTGCACATTCACACTGTGGAATTCGTATGTATACAATTATATCCGCGCATTTCTTCGAGATCGCACAGCCACCGTAGGAATGGGACCGCATCGATCCGGTACGATTCGCCTTGTAGGACGTGGGACACCCCAGGGCTCAGTTCTTTCCCCTACTCTATTCAATATCGCGCTCGCACGGCTCCCCCGGCTACTCGACCAGATCCCTGATGTCGCTCACGCTATTTATGCGGACGACATTACTATCTGGTCAACGCGGGGTTCCGACGGAGCCATCCAGGACCGACTGCAGCAAGCAGTCGATACAGTTTCCGAGTACGCGAGAAAATGCGGCATAAGATGCGCTCCGGAAAAGTCGGAGCTCATAATTATTCGCCCCCGGAGCCATTCCTCTACTCCCGCTATCACTGTGCACGTGGATGGCACACCGATACCACAGGTTAATCGTGCTCGTATCCTCGGCCTACACGTTCAAGCGGATGGCAGGTCAAACTACACTGTTTCCCTTCTATCGAGACAGATTGAGCAAATTGTGGCCATGATCCGAAGGGTCTCCAACAGGCGCTTGGGCCTTCGAGAAGAGGACCTGCTGCGCTTGGTGGAGGCATGCGTGATCAGCCGCCTTACATGACATCTCCCATTTCAGCGGTTGACCCAAGCGCAACAACTTCGCATAGACGCACTGATTCGCAGCGCGACGAAGATGGCCCATAGCCTCCCGAATTACACTTCCACACGCCGTCTCCTTAACTTAGGGACACATAACACACTAGGCGAGCTGCTAGAGGCACATTGGGTCAGCCATCGCCAGCGCCTCCTACTCACTCCTACTGGCCGCCATCTTCTCACACAGCTAGGGTACTCTGTCCCACCCCTTGAATCTGAAACCCGTCCAACGATCTTGTCGTCAGCGATACGCCAAGCACTAAGTATTCATCCATTGCCACGTAATATGCACCCCGAGCATGACAAAGGGCGGCGCAAAGCCCGTGTACGATACATTGGCCGCATGCTTGCAAACATCCCGGAAACACATACTTTATACACGGACACATCACGCACTCAAGAGGGCTATACCTCGGTAGTTTTGGATGGCACGGAATCCCTGAGAGACTCTGCTGCAATGCGCGGAACAAATGCCGCTTACGGAGAAATTCTCGGTGTTGCTCTTGCAATTCGATACGCCATCCGTGTTCCTGAGGAAGTGTATATATTGACGCACTCGCAACAGGCATGCCGGGCGTTCCTATCAGGACATGGCATCCCGAGAGCGGCGCACCAAATTCTCACACAGATCCCGCAAAATACACCAACCACACCTCCCCGCATCCACTTACTCTGGACCCCTGGTCATACCTCGCTGCCGGGTAACGAACGCGCACATGCGGTTGCCCGAGAAATTTGCCTCCAGGCGACTCGGCGTGGTGAGGCGACTAGTTCGGAGTGGGCGGATCCCTTGCTCCGTTACAAAGACATATTCCGTCATTATACCCGCATTCATCGCACCCACTCCGCACCACCGCCGTCCTTCTCGCGGCAGCAAGCAGTGGCATTACGCCAGTTAGAAACCGCAACTTTTCGAAATCTTGTCTTTCTCAATAAATTCTACCCACACTATTATGCAGATCGTTGCCCTGGCTGTGGCAGCTCGCCCACAATCTTCCACATCACGATTGAGTGCACTGCAAACCTCTTTCCTCCATTACCAACTCTCCTTTACCCCCTACGCAACAAAGAACTGTGGGACGATGCCCTCCGTGACGGACCTCCCGAGGTCCTCCGAGCTGCGATACAACGGGCTCGAAACATCGCCGGAATCATCTTAGGGACCCTGGACTGAGGATTCCTCCCACACTGCTCTCGCCATTCAAATATTATTAATAAATATGTTTTACTCTCTCTCTCGACGTCAGCGCCGCCTCGGAGACATCGGCACGGACAATCTCAGGCCTATATCATTGACTTCATGCATGGGGAAACTCATGGAGACAATGGTACGGGACCACCTGTCAGAATACCTGGAAAACAACGAGGTCTTCGCGGCCACCATGTTTGGCTTCAGGCCACACAAATCGGCGCCGGATGTCCTATTGCAGTTGCAAAGAGAGATCCTCGAACCCATAGCCATGCCTCACAATGACCGAGTAGTAATTGCTCTCGGTCTCGAAGGCGCTTTTTACAATGTGAAACACAGTGTCATATTGGAACACCTCGGTGTCACAGTGGCCCCAATACCTTCAATTATATCAAAAACATTCTTACGGAAATACCAGCCCTGATTCGTTTGCAAACCTAAGAGTATGGACCCTATCACATGGGCACAATGTGCATACCACAAGGCGCGGTACTGCCGCCCCTGCTATTTAACATGGCGATGATGCACCTCCCCACTCAATTGGCGATTGTCAAAGGGGTACAGCGTGCGTTGTACGCCGACGACAATACCATCTGGGCGACGGTGGAAATATGGACCATATGGAGGAACGCCTGCATGCAGCGGTTAGTGCGCTGCACGCATACGCTACACGCTGTGGCCTCTAATGTGCACCCACCAAATCGGAATTTGTCCACATTATGACATCGTCTAAAGATAATACAAAGATTTCCTTATCCTTATCAACAGGACCTATCAAAGAGGCACCGTAGTTACGAATTCTAGGATTATACATCCATAAGCAATCGCCAGTGGACACAACACTGGACAAACTTTGCAAGATTGGAGACTCGGTGGGCCGTATGGTGCGCCGCGTCTCTAACAAGAAGGGCGGCTTACGGAGCAAAGACGCCTTATGATTGGCACGTGCTTTGGTCATTAGTAGAATACTCGACTCAGTGCTCTATACCTTCACCTGCGAAAACATGGAACCGACAAGATAGACCTCATAATGCGAAAACTGATAAAGAGCGCTTGACCTCCCAATGGCCACCTCGAACACTCGCCTTACGGCACTAGGGGTAGCCAATACGTACGAGGAACTCAAGGAAGCTCACCTTACAAATCAGTAGACATGATTAGCCCATACATGCTCTGTTCAGGCACTGCTTGACAGGCTACGTATGCAACATGACGTAAATATACAGACGAGAGTGCGGGTACCTGAACTCCGGAGCCACGCCACATTAGTTCACCCTCCCCCCACAAAAATGGATAGAAAAGAACATGAGGGCCGACAAGTGGCTCGGTCGCGTGTCCTCGAACGCTATTATGGCGGACAAGACGGCTTATACTATGTTGACACTGCTGGCCGAAACCGCAGGGGGTGGTACACTGCTGCAGTAATTCACGAATAAAGACAGGTGGACGGGCTCACCTTCAGAGCTTCTGGCCCAACACAGGCGGAAGAAGTGGTCATTGCCCTGCCTGCTTCCAACCCTTCTTCCAAACATATGATTACGGACTCGCGAGGGGCATGGCGTAACTACGCGGCAAGATGAATCACACCTCTGGCAGAAATAATATTGCGCAGGAGCATGAAGAAATCAGATTCTTCGACAAAGCTTACTGTCTGGACTCCTGGTCACCTGGGTCTAGGGGGAAATGAGGCCACGAATGCGGCTGCCCGAGCACTTAGAACGACAGAAAGCTGAGCTAGTTGGTAAGGATTCATTATGCAATAAAGAGGTGAGGCGTGCAGACAGGACACACGAGTAGAGAAGTGGACAACACGAACGCCGACTGTCAACTGAAGGGAGCACTGAGGCGAAAAAAGAAAGAAGACACAAAACTCGTCTGCGCAAGCTCAGGAATCACGTGTCAGCAACGCGCAATTCAGTTTCTTGACATTCTCTTCGTCTTCGAACTAAATCACGTTTGTTAGCAGTACTCCCCAAGGTCTTCGAAGCCGTTGCTAAACTTTCAATCCAAGCATTCCAAAGTAGTAAAAAACGGAATTGCCATGTCGTGCCTTAAGCCTTCTCTAACCAGATCCTGCATGCACAAAATGAGCGCCAGTTTTAATGCGCAGGTCCGGCGCCTATTACAAGCAGGTTATCCTAGTGTAGCAGTGGCCACTGTGGCTGAGCGCCTAAAGAAGTCGGTTTCTATGGGGACGGACGTGATTACAGAAAGCAGTAATAGCAAAAAAAAATAGTAGTGGCTACTCCGTACATTCATTCAGTGTCGCACAGGCCTAAAAAAGCTGCAAGTAGATATGATGTTATGTTGCTTTCACTGCTCCCAACAAGCTAGGTAAGATTTGTGCTGCCGTGCAGAGGAAAAAGGAGCAGGTAAAAGGCAAAAAAAAAGAACAGATATTTGTCCAGTGAAGCACAGTAAGAACAACAGGTTTACTGACAGTCGTATGGGTGTGGTTGATAAAATTCCCCTTAGCTGCGGGCAGTTCTACGTAGGGTAAACGGGGCGGTGTATCAATCAGAGGCTAATGGAACATGAAAGGTCGTTAACCAGTGGATCGCCTTCTAATCTTTTCCTACATTGCCAAAATTGTAACTGCACGCCAGAGTTAGATGAATGCGCGATATTGTACAGGCATAAGAATGAAGATACGCGTCTTATGGTAGAGGCACGGCATATCTATAACGGTGGAAGTGTGTGCGTGAGTCAGCCTTCGATTACTTTACATAAGGAAGAGATTAAGTGCCTTAACAGTTATCTCTCACGTATACCGACACATGTACCCGACTGACTCGTGGGGACACCATTCCTGAGCTTGCGCAGATGAGTTTTCTTTCTTTTTTGGCCTCAGTGCTCCCTTCAGTTGATAGTCGGCGTTCGTGTTGTCCACTTCTCTACTCTTGTGTCCTGTCTGCACGCCTCACCTCGTTTTTGCATAATGCCCGAGCACTCATCTCCCGGGTAACTCCCGCAGACACTATTGACCAGGATGAGGGCCAACTCCTCACCAGATCTAGAGAAATTCTGGATTGCTATAAAGGTAGTCATCGCTGATACCCTACGCCCGTTAAGGGGCTCCGGAGGGCGAATGAACGCGTACTCCTGAGACTTTTCCCTAACACGATGTTATGCCCGGCTATTATGAAACACTTTGACTCTATGGTCATCGGAAGGTGCCAGCACTGTAGCAGATACCTACCACATGGCATGGGCCTGCCAACGAAATTCAGCGCCTTAACCCCTGTGGGGATGCGTGACTCTCACGCCTCCCCTGAGATCTAGTTTTCCCGCATGGCTCGTCTCCTGCAGGGCGGCTTCGCCCCCCGCGTGGCCTGGCGCCCGCGGCGGTCGGGTGGTACAAGCGCGGTGCGAGAGATGGCGCGAGCGTCGCGCCGCTGCGGGGTTACTCGGGCGTCGGGAGACAAGGCGCTCAGGTTGTTGGGTTCGAGACAGGAAGCGGGACGATCGTGCCGCACGTGCAGCGACCCTCTTGCCCGGTCGGCGCGCGGCGGGGACGTCTCCCGCGTGCGCGCCGACCCATGCTTCTGCGGTGGCCGCCCTCGAACGCGCCACGATTCGCGTGACCATACACGCGAACGACCAGGCCTTGGGATCCAGCGTGGGGCGAACATATTCGCTCGCTTCCGGTCGCGGTGAGTCAGACTTCTAGATTTGTCGCGCGCCCATCGGCATGTGTTGTGAATAGCAACTCGGCTAGCAGGCACTGATCTATGAAAGGTGCAATAAATGCCCTTGTGATTGTTTGCATACTGTGTACTGTCGTTCCTTTGTCCCAAGAGTACGGGTGCGAGAGGACCCCACATCTGGCTGCCCAACGTGGACCTCTTGGGGCATCGGACGATAGTTTTAACAGTTTGCTTCGTTCGATACCTTTGTTTGAACCGAAGCGTAGGCCTAGCGTGAATTTTGATCGCTAGCGTCGGCGGCGTGCTTTCTTGAGCGAGGTGATGGTGGCGGTAGTGTGTTTGAACATGTCAACATGCTAAGCCTTTTCGCAAGTGTTTTTTCTTAATGGCATTCGTCGGTACGAGAGCCACGTGGTCTGCATCCTGGGAGAGCGAGGCTGAGCGCCCGCAGAGCAGTGGCAAGCCTGAAGCGAGTGAGTACGGAAGCCTCGTGGGTGATCCGAATTTCTTATGTAAATAGCTTCTTCTATCTCTTTGACTCGGATGAAGTCGCGGCTCTGGGAGCCGGGTGGCCGCGGGCCACGGGTGCCACTACGGGCTGACTGGTATTGCGGCCTGGCACCGGGCGCTCCGACACCGTCTGGGACGGTGGGCGCCGTCAACTCGGATGCTTTGTGCACCGAGCGGAGTAGGACCACCTCACAGAGCTAACGTCTCCTCGCGGCTGCCTGTTTTGCGCCCATTTTGGGTGTTGTTTTTGGATGCCGGTTGTTGTCAGGGTAGCGACGCTTTAGGCCTAAGGCTTTACGAAGCTGCCTGTCGCACGTGGAGGGACACAACCTGGTGGACCGTGGCGTTGAGGTGTTGCAATTCGCTTCCCTCATTCTATTTAGCCTCGCACGAACTGAAATTACTCGTTCGACTCAAGAAAGCGAGCTTCGTTCACGTGAACTTAGCATCTGAGTAGCTGCCCGATCTTTTGCTAGCCGAGTTGAACATCGTACCACGTGGGCGATGCGCATGCATAATTCCTCTCCCTTGCACTACTTTAGTGTTTGCCGAGTGTGTTGAGTTTACGCAGCGTGATTGGAGTCACCCCTGGTTTGCTGTCACCTGCACATCGTCTGCGCTGCTGCCCCGGACTACGACCGAGCCACCCCGGGCGATGGTGATGCTGTGGCCAGTTCGGCGCAGCGACTTCGGCGGCCTCCTGCATCCAGCTCACAACCCTCGGTGGCGGACAAAAGAGCCGGCGGTCACCGACAGCTACGGCGGCTCTTCCCAGCAGGGCGCGGCGGCGCGAGCGACGCTTGTTCGTACCGACTACTGCGTCGTCGTCTCCGGAGTCCTGGCCTGGCATCGTGCCGTCGAGTCTGCAAAGCTGCCGCTGTGACCGGCGGACGCCAGCGGTGCACCCAAGGACAATGTCGGCTCGCATGTTATGGACAGCGTGCGGACATTTCTTCGGCGCGACCACTGTTTAATGTTCTACCTTGTTTGCGAAGCACAGTTTGATGTTAGACCGTGTCACATGTCTCGCCGGAATATGTAGTGATTTAAGGTTGGGGGGATGTGGGGATGCGTGACTCTCACGCCTCCCCTGAGATCTAGTTTTCCCGCATGGCTCGTCTCCTGCAGGGCGGCTTCGCCCCCCGCGTGGCCTGGCGCCCGCGGCGGTCGGGTGGTACAAGCGCGGTGCGAGAGATGGCGCGAGCGTCGCGCCGCTGCGGGGTTACTCGGGCGTCGGGAGACAAGGCGCTCAGGTTGTTGGGTTCGAGACAGGAAGCGGGACGATCGTGCCGCACGTGCAGCGACCCTCTTGCCCGGTCGGCGCGCGGCGGGGACGTCTCCCGCGTGCGCGCCGACCCATGCTTCTGCGGTGGCCGCCCTCGAACGCGCCACGATTCGCGTGACCATACACGCGAACGACCAGGCCTTGGGATCCAGCGTGGGGCGAACATATTCGCTCGCTTCCGGTCGCGGTGAGTCAGACTTCTAGATTTGTCGCGCGCCCATCGGCATGTGTTGTGAATAGCAACTCGGCTAGCAGGCACTGATCTATGAAAGGTGCAATAAATGCCCTTGTGATTGTTTGCATACTGTGTACTGTCGTTCCTTTGTCCCAAGAGTACGGGTGTGAGAGGAACCCACACCCCCAACCCTACACGAGAGAACTGGGAGTAGGCCCTACTAGGCTGCTCAGACTTTCACACCCAAAGGCCCTTGGTCCAGAGAGCCAAGACGGCGGCTTCGACCAATGGGGCCCCGGACTAAGGACGCCACCTAGTATGTAGGTTCCCACTAGTGGGCCCGCACCTCTCTTTATTATGCAATAAAAGCGTTTCACCATCAAAAGGCCTCAGAGAAACGTGGCATCGAGGCACCCCACCAAACAGCCCTCACGCCTGGCTTGAGGATTGGTTGATTGGTTCGTCATCTTAAGTGTTTATGAGTGCAGAGTAGTCAATACGAAAGCAACCGAAACACCTAGGGCAGAAACAAGCAAACGCAAGCAGCGTTTATAAGTGACCGTGCTCTTACTTGATCAGTCTCTTGTGCACGAATCCGATCCATAAATCTTCCCGCTGTAAGAGTTGGGGTCGAGCATGTCAAAAGGGGTAGCTGGCTCATGCCGTCGTACGACTCATCCACGCTAAGGACGTTGTTGAAGGGAGGAACGTGTTCTCGTCGAACACGAGGAGTACTGGGTTTATTTACAGTATCTACATAAAGAGTGGAGAACGTTACACCACATAAGTCTAGCATGACTGTATGTGAAGCACACCGAGGAGCCGAAAACGGCTGCTTAAAACTCACTCTGTCCTCCCTAGATCCCTAGGCCAGGGAAACTGCCGTCCAACCCGGCCTTGTCCAACCTTATTCCAGTCGGAGCGTCCAAAGTTGCCGAAGGACCCGCGTTGAGGGCGAAGGTTCACACACTCACCAGCGCACCTTTGTTTCACTGAACACACAGAAAGGATGGGAGCTTCACCAACACCACCTAGACAAGAGAAGGCCTGAGCGCTCGGCGAGTGACGTCACGGTGAAGAGGGCGGTGGCGTGCTCGGGGATACGGGTTGAATGAAGGGATCGCGCCCGTATGGGCGACGTTAACCAGAGCGCAGTTATTGTTTACATTAAGCATAGTTGAGCAGATGGCCCGCAGAGAACAGAGGGTGTTCCAAGATTATTTTATTTATGCAAAACTATTTACGCGCTGGATAATTAAAAAGCCCGTCCATAAAATATGAAATGGTTCAACCTTAGGATTGAGAACGAATTTCGGGTAAATGATGACAGGGAGCACGGCTTATATTGAAAAGCCACAGTGCTGCCCTCTTCGGAGTAGCTTCTATGCCTTGATTTATCGTTGGCGTCAAAGAGTTTGCCGTTCATGCGACCACAAAGGTTCTTCAACAAAATGTTAGCACTGCACCATAACACATATGTCATGAAAACTTCACTGGTGTGCCTTTTTTTCACATTCGGGACATGTATTTATTCCAGTCTATATTAGGCCTTAAACGAATAATTTCGCTTTCGAGGCATTTTTAGATACAGTACCGCACTCCACATATATACAACACCTCAAATGAGTTTACCAACGGAGATACAAAACATTTGTGCAATTATTTACAAAGAAACAGCTACCTTATTCCGCAGAATTCCAGCTTTTATCTTATTTGCCTTAGCATTGGCACCCAATATTATGTCATTGATCTTGCGGAAACATCAACGCATGATTTTTCGGCCCCGATTTGTAATTTCTCCAGGAATTGGGCACGCAGCACTTATTAGGCATACCCTGACATGCACGTAATCCACATTCCGTGGCTATGAAGGTTTGCCGGACACACAACCCCAATCGCAGCACAAGCGCTCGTCCAGAAAAAAAGTGCGTTCGGAAGCCTGTCGCAGCATGCCAGGACTTTTCTAACCCCGAAGCTATCCAAGGAGCGGCAGAGTTCCCGGAATTAATCGAATTGTTATCGCCGTCGTCGCCCACTTGGTCTTCCGCGTCTCATTTTCAACACAGGTGCGCCGCTCGTAGCTTCGTAGCACGCTGCACGGAACCTCTATGTGGGCCTCTTTTGCGTAACGTAGCTCAAGGGGAGAGGGTACAGGAAGAAGGCCTTATCTAGAGTTATCTAGAGTGTGTTGGCTTCACAGACAAGGGTTGTCACGCTTGACCCAAGCTTGCACGTCTTGGTTCTCGAGATGACCACGCAGTTAACTGCAGCGTCTGTCAAACGACCGTGGCGGTTACCGGGGTCCGTGAGAAAAAGCCTTAGAACACCCTTTTCCAGTTTTCTCGCTCCCAATGGCCCGTGAAGGCGACGGTGAACCAGCTGCAAAACGTGTCTCGCCTTGGAGGCTCCGTAGGACTGTCCGAGGGGGGCGCATTGTTGGCTTCACGAAGCGATTCGTCGCAGCGGGCTAGGAAAAGTTAGAAGGAAAGGTAGAAGGCGCTCGCGAAGTGCACTGAAATTGCTAGCGTTACGCTAGGCGGAGAACGACGACTAAGTTACTGTGCTCGGTTGCTGGTTTTCTTCTTGTGCTGCAGTTTTTCTCTGTTTACATTATTTTTGTGCATCAGTAACAGGCAACGACGTTTGTGCTGCACCCTGAAGTCTTCTACTCTGCTGGGAGATCCTCCCCGCGGAGCTTGCCATGGAAAATATGGTCTTGGACGCGTCTGGCGGTCAGCATAGACCGCCCGCGGCTCGGAAGCGGCTCAGTTCGGCAGTAGGGTCCGACGCTACTGATAACTAGCTTTCTGACTCAAGATCGGAAGATTCGGATGCTTTCATACCTGTCAAGCACCGCCGCCCACGACGGACGTCTCCGGCGTCGTCCTCAAGTGAAGGGACTATCATATACAGCACCATCAAGACTACGACAGTAGCTTTCATTCCCATCGACGCGATGGTAAGCCTGAATGCTATCTCTCGACAGAAACTTAATGATTTCTTCTTCAAACTTGCCCCTGGACTAATACAAGAGGTTCGCATGAACCCCTGGAAAAATGTCAAATGACACGACTGATGATAAGATGGTGCAAACTCTACTTGGTTTGTCTGAAATCTGTGGGGTCCACACACGTCCCTACATACCACAGGGTACAAATATAGTGGCTGGTGTCGTATCTGATGTGGACTTGGATCTCAAAGACGACGTTTTTAAGAACATGATCGTTTGCACGCCACCATGGAAAATAGTTAGCGTTCGAAGGCTGGGCACGTCAAAGTGCATGAAGATACTTTTCGCCTCTGGAAAGCTGCCTAGTCATATAAAGGCTGGACTTGTGCGCCATCCTGTTCGACCTTTCGTACCACGGCCTTTGCAATGCCATAAATGTTTCAAGATTGGTCATGTTCAGGGCTTTTGCACCAGAGATCTGGTCTGTGCCAAATGCGGTGGGAATCACCATGTAGATTCCTGTGAAAGTCAGGCATATCGGTGCCCTAAATGTAATGGTGAACATTTGGCAACGGATAAAGGATGTCCCTCATTGAAGAATGAACTAAAGGCACTAAAATCGAAAGCCATAAAGAAGGCAGCAGGAGATGAGAGCTCCCGTCGCCGTAATGCTGCCCCGGCGACTGGAAAAGCAGCGCGTTCAAAGAGTGACAAAGAAACAACGCATCAGAAAGTAGGGGGGCGGACCTTCTGCCTCTCAGACACATCGTGGCCAGCGCTTCCACCGAAACCGCCGGAACAAGTATCTACAAAGACTTCGACCACAATGGAAAGCACTGCAAACACAGTACCTAAACCGGTATCAGCCAACGACGATGTGCAACTTGTTAATCTTCTAAAGATGCTTGTCAACGTCATCAGATCTCTAATCGCCGGTCGCCAGACACCAGCAGCGTCAGCAGCAGAGCAACTTTTGGAGGCACTCGTTCCTGTCCTCGACGGCCTTCGCTAGACGTTTTACCGGAAACAATTCTAAATGTTGTCAGCAGCCTCGCCCCTTTGTGCTGCAATGGAATGTCAGGTCGATGCGACCGCGGCACGCTGATTTAGTCCTTCGGCTAGTCGCTATGAAGACTCCACCAGACATTGTAGCGCTTCAGGAAACTAACGTAAGGAAAGACGAATATCGATTGCCAGGCTTCGTGGGTGTCCACAGTAACACTCGATGCGCGGAACCAGCTTGTGGCTCTTTCCAGTGTGGAGGCGGCGCATACGCGCAATGCTTCAAAAGCATCAGTGTACAGTACGTTCGTGCTGACTTGGACTTCGCGGTTATTGACACAGACGGCATCTGTGACGATGAGTTTGAGTGTGTAGCTGTTACTGTGAGCCTCAGAGGTGTGTGTACGACGGTGGCAAGCATATACAACAGGCCTACACGTTCTTCCGATACCTCGCTACTTGAGTGCTTAGTGTCTCGGTGTGGTGCCTCGTTTGTGTTATGCGGGGACTTTAATGCCCACCATCTACGATGGTGTAGCCGTCCCCAAGACAATCGAGGGGGAGAGATTAACGAGTTCCTTATCAAGAATGATCGCCAAATACTGAATAACGGTTCACCTACATTTATTGGTAGAGGAAAGGAGCATTCCACTATAGACCTTGCGATAACAACGAGAAATGTGTGCTTAGCCTGGTCATGTGAACCCGACCCGTGGGGCTCACATCACCTACCCATTTGGTTAACACCAACACATACTGCGGGTCGCCAGGATGTCGTTTATACAGTTACTAACTGGGACAAGTTCCGACAGCTCATCTCAGAGGCACCATCTCAAGACAGCCTATTTAAACTTATGAGTGAGTGCTTACAAAAAGCTACAGTACAACGACGACGGAGTATCGGCAAACAAAACCCCGATCTAAAGCTTTTGCGGCTCCGCGCATGTCGACGGCGCGCTTATAGACGGGCACAGCGCTCTAAACGACGCACCGACTGGACTATATATAATCGCATTGATGCAGCCATACGGCGGCATACAAAACAGCTTCGTCGCAAGAGCTGGGAAGCTTTGTGTAGTTCGTTGCATACTGGAAGTGGTTTTAGAAATGTATGGCGCATACTGAAGGCTCTCCGCACTCCTGAAATCTGCAAGAATCCTACGGCTACATTGAGCATAGCGACTGGCCAGTCACCAAAAGTAATAGCAGAGGCATTTGCAGACATTTTCGTCTCTCCTGCATCCAGTGACACCACAATTAGCGACCTTCTTTGTTTGACAAGTCACAGCACCGTAACCGCTTCCTACGGTCCAGCTTGCCAGATGGACGAGGCAGATTTCACTCTTGAGGAGCTGCGACACGCGCTGAGCCTCTCCAAACGCCGCACTGTTCCAGGCGCAGATGGTGTGACGTACCAAGCATTGCGGAACGTTGATAAGAGTTTCCATGACCGTATATTGGACGAGTATAATGAAGTTTGGAGAACCGATGCAATCCCTGCTGAGTGGAAATCGTCCGTGGTAATACCAATATTAAAGCCCGGGCGTCCGGCAAGGCACCTCAAGTCCTACCGACCAATATCCCTAACTTCAAACATCATCAAGTTAATGGAGCGAATGGTCTTGTTTCGCTTAGATGTCATGCTAGAGGAGCTGAATTTTTTCCCTGATTTCATGAGTGGCTTTCGTCGCCGCCGTTCGGCTCTGGACAGCATATCAGACCTTGTCTCAGCACTCGAATTTGCTAAAGAAAACAAGCATTCCGCCTACATGCTCTTCCTAGATATACAGCAAGCTTTCGATTCAGTTCCGCATAAGGCGATTATTTCCGCTCTTGCAACCGCGGGAATTTCGGGTCGTCTGCTCGAGTTTGTGCATAATTTTCTATCGGAGCGCCGATGAAAGTGCGTGTCGGAGGAGTAACTAGTGAATACCGAAGTTTGAAGTGCGGTGCTCCACAGGGCATCGTATTATCGCCGCTTTTGTTTAACGCGGTACTCGCCGCGCTTCCAAGTCATTTGCCTCGGGACACTGATTTCCCTGTGAGCATAGCTGTCTACGCAGATGACATTGCTCTGTGGATAAGCGGCCCTTCGCACCTTGGTCCGCGGCTTCGTGCAAGCATGCAAAGAGCTCTCAACGCTACTTCGGAGTACTTGGGTGAAGTTAGCCTGCTCATATCACCTGCTAAGTCGGCTGCAATAGCATATAACCCTAAACAACGCGCTCGTCGAACAATGAGCCGACTGTATATTGACGAAACGCCTATAATCTAGGTGCGACAACACCGTTATTTGGGGTTAATTGTGGATGATCGCATCTCTTGGCGTCCTGCCGTTAAATCTGTACGACGCAAATCGCACTCCCTTCTTAAGTATGTGGCCGCCTTGACTGCTCGAGGTGCTGGTTGTGACCAAACAACGGCTCTTCAGGTGTACCAGTCATCTGTACTCTCAGGCATGCTGTACGCATTACCAATTTTGAACATACCACATAGTTTGATGGCCCAACTGGAGCGAGATCATCGCGTTGCCCTTCGGCTGATGCTTGGATTACCTCGTGAGGCGCAATCTATTGCATTACTTACTGAGGCGCATCAGTTACCCCTGAGGCTACAAGCAGATCAGAGAGCACTGTATCATATTGAGCGTCTGCACCGCACATCGAATGGTCAATCGCTCCTTGATCGTCTGATTCACCGCCCATTATCTCGCATGGGAAAAATGGCGGCATTATTTATGGATATCACTACCATTTCTGAACATGCTGCTTCAGATACGTCTCCGCCTCCAAAAGGTATCACGAAACACGTATTCCCCATTTTCCTCACAATCCCTGACATGCACAAAAAGTCTGATATGGCTGTTTCGGCAATATTCCAATTGGCTCAGTCTCACTTGTTCGAAAAGTTTCCATATTATCTTCAATTTTTCACAGATGCATCTGTACACAACGACGGTCAAGGCGCCTCTGCAGCTTTTTACTGCCCTTCAACTCAAGTACGACGTATCTTTCAAATACCTCATCCTACTTCATCAACAACTGCGGAACTAGCAGCGATTAATGTTGCACTGAAATACGTGCAAGAGGAGTTAATTACATCGAAGGTTGTCATCTTTACGGACTCCCGTGCTGCCCTTAGCAGGTTACAAAGCAGTGAGCTTGATTGTCCACTTGTGCGCAGCATTAATGACTCTGCGAGCAAAATTACATCACGTGGGGTATCTCTCGTTGCTCAATGGATACCTGCACACGTAGGAATCGCCGGAAATGAAGAGGCTGATCGGCTCGCTTCAAGTTGCGTTCATAATAACTGTGACTGCCCAGAAATTATGTGCAAGCTTGATGACGCTCGTCTGCTGATTCGTCGCCACCTACTCAAGCAGCATCCAGATCAGCGCGTCGCAAATGGAACGTTCCCGCCCCGTGTTCGTGGTCGAGGCTTGCCTCGTCGTGCTAGAGCACAACTGCTCAAGCTGAGGGTTGGTAGCGTGAACGTGCACGAACGTTTATACAGACAAGGGCGAGCGGAAAGTCCATTGTGTACGTCTTGTAGCTGCTACGAGACACTTCAGCATCTTATACTTGAGTGTCCCGCTTTCAGTGCGCAGCGCATGTCGCTAGTGAGAAACTATCATCTCCTTGGCCTGCGGTGTGCGACACTCGAGGAATGTTTATACCCCAGTGGTTGTGCATCTAAACGTGATCAAGCCCATCGCGCCCTACTAACCTTTATAGACCTAACTGACTTAGGTTCACGTTTGTAGCATGAACATTTAACATTCTGTAGCAGCGTGACCTTTAGTGACCGGCCCTACTGTGTGTGATCAGTACTGTACCCTAACGCTTCTTCCTTCGAAGATAGGAGGTGGCGGGTTCAAACACCTTGTAGTGTATATTGTGAACCGGTGATTACGTGCAGGTGATTACGTGAAACGGTGATTACGTGCAGCTTTACTTGGCGTCTCATCGTGGAGAACACAATTAGCCGCATAGCGAACTAGCCATGGATGTGGTTGATAATTGTGGAGGCTGTTCGACGCGGCGTCACTTTAATTCCGGCTGCAGAGTTCTACTTCAGTCTTTAGATTTGTCCTGTTGCAGTGTTCTACTTTGGTCTTTAGATTTGTCCTGTTGCTCTCCTTTCCTCTTTCCTTTTTCCTCCCCACCTTCCTATCTTCCATTTCTGTGTTGCTGTCACCTCCCTTCAGAAGAGTAGGCAGGCGTTGTGCCCCTTCCGGTGGCAGTTGCCAGCCTGCTCCTCGCCTTCCCTTTCCTGTTACCTGTGTATATGTGTATATGTGTTCAAAACAAATAATAATAATACGCTGGGCGGCGTGACAATGAAGTAAACGCAGAGGTATGTAGCACGTCGGCATCACCGCAATGTATTGCTCGTGTAGTGCAGCGAAGCCTTCTGGTTGCGACAGCAGATGAAGGAAGAAAACTGGGTAGGCTTCTCAGAGGAGAGTGTGGCGCTGGCCCACCCTTAAAGACTGGTAACAAATGCATTACAACAGCAATATTTCTTCTACCTTATCGCGTAAAATTTAATTGACACGATGCATTAGGCAAACATCCAAACGAAATAATAATAATAATAATAATAATAATAATAATAATAATAATAATAATAATAAAGGCCTTCATCAACTGTCTCAGCCGTAATTTATGGCGTACCACTAATTAGATGGTCCCCTTATGAGTGAACCATGCCGTGCTAGAGCGCTCAGCTTGAGCTACAACGCGACAGCGTGTGGGAAAGCGGTAGCGCGTTGTAGTTCTTAGTGAGCGCGATAGTACGTATTGCACAATTCGGGTATAGCCCCCATGGATCCCGCTTTATACAATACCATCACGGCTCCTGCTAGCAGTTCGCGTGGAGCTTAGTCTGGACTGCGCATGCGCGCGTTGTGTCTGTTCGCGGTGGCATTCGCAGAACGGCAACATCTTGATAAAACTCCTAGAACGGGCTTGTAGCGGTCGCTGCAGAACGAATCACGCTGTTTGTCGAGAACTGCGCATGGAAGAGGCAATAAAAGGTGCAGGCCAACCGCCTCCATCCTATCTGATCGTGTTGTCTGCATACAAATAGGTCAGTCCAATCCTCCATAAAAAAAAAAGTACTGCCCGTGTTCCATCATTGGGGGCACGTTAATAAATCCGCTGAGGGACAAAATTATAATGCGGAGTGCCCCACTATACGGCGTGCCTCATAATCAAATCGTAATTCTGGCATGTAAAACCCCAGTATTCAGTCCTGCGCAAGTTCCTTTTATCGCAAACCAGAAAGCTACCTCTGCAAGCAAGTGCTGACAGCTGCACACTTGGCGCACACAAAAGCCCGCACACTTGGCGCACACGAAAGAAGTCCGACACTTTCGCATGTCCGCGCGGGCGTTTAGCTGTGCGTCCATCCCGAAAAAACCCGCTCGTTGTCGGGTGCACAAACCATCCAATTTTTCCTCTAAAATGATCGTCCCAGTTGAACCAAAGTCTTTGGCCTGTTTGTTGCAATGGCAAAGTTATGTGCTAAAAAACCACAACAAAAACAGCTGGACCATTCTTTTTAATATAAAAGGTTTCTTCTTCTGTGAGCCTCTCCCTCTTGGGCAGCGTAGCTGTATATATATCGCCAGATTAAAAATATATAATAATGCACTATACAACCGTCATCGGCGTCCTTCGTACATGTGTATTAGGGCTCGCTCCTGCTTTTATCACCATCTTCAACATCATTCGGTGCGCTTAATCATCTACTCTACTGCGTTCTAACCTCACTTTGGGGACGTTAGCTATGGCGCCGTTTCAGAAGCGTGTCTGCGCAGATGAACCGCTGACTTACTGTCGGGTAGAACAACCGCGGTTTCTCGAGGTTGTGAGTGTGGTCCTCGGTGCGGCGCAATTTGTTGGCGGTATTTATTTGAGGCACAACCCTCGTTATATTGGATGAGAAACTGCTGAAGATCATTGGATTATTGCACGTTTAACGACGCCTGTTAATTCACGGACCATCGCTGGCATAACTGCAAGGTGGGAAGTGCGAGACACTGCGAGTGCTCGGCTAAAACCTAGTCGACGCGGCCCCGCGCTTCACGCTTCGGAGTATTAATTTAGGCTTAACTCTGGGACCAAGTGTAGAGGCTGAAAACATTTGCTTCTTGCTACTCTAAATTCATTTCTAGTTGGGCTATCGTCAAAGAAATACGCAGATACCCGCAGGAACGGTAACGGTACGTGTGCTCCTATATCTCTGCCAGGAAAGCAATTTCTTGTCGGTGAACAACTCCAGCTGCATAGCGTATATATGTGCGTGTACGTACCCACAAAACCGCGTGTGCAGAAGTCCGTCCTAAGTTCCACATGCTGTCGCCGACGTCTGTTATATCCAACCCGCATGGCAATTGAGGTCTCGCTCAACGTTCGTTTCACTCTCGTGGACCAAGGGTGCGCGACTGTGTACACACACGGCGGCCACAAAGCCGGAACTGAGCGAATTCGCACGTATACGATCACCTATCAAATAACATCGGGGTGCGCCTACGTGACGAGCACTGCTGAGAAGGGCTCGCCTTTTGCCCGGCTTGGCAAGAGTTTCACTCGCGAGCTCTCCGTGGGGGCGAGGTGTCATGTCAACAGACAAACCTTATCGGCGGCACGATCAGACGGCGGAGCTTTTAAAAAACAGTGCGGCCGCCGGAGTGGCACATTTGCTCGCGCCCAACGTAAAAGCCTCTCGATCCTCTGCATCACTGCCTCTCCAGGGGCCGTCGCATCTTGGAGAAGGGAGCACTTAAGGGAAAATAGTATCTAATGCCTCGAGGAGAATCGCATCGAGCTTGCAACACACACACACACACGCACGCACGCGCACGTACGTCGCGGCGGCGAAGATCACCGAGATTGCGGAAGAGATGTGTTTTTCATGAACCCTTGCAAAGAGTGTTCAGTGCTTTCTTCAGAATGGGCTTTTTTTCCGTTTTCTTTTTCTGGCGCGTTTTTTTTTTTTTGTTTAGATATGCAATGATTTCGCGGGCTGTAAGGTTTACTCACGCCCCGATCTTTTTCTGATCTGCAGCCGGGGGATGAAGCGGGCAACCTCCAGACTGCGGTCTCTTTGGCCTGCATTCTTTGGACGCCCTTGTGAAAACTGAGCTTCGCGAAAGGGTCTTATAGGGAGACCAGTTAGTGCACTGCTCGCGGTATTATTTATTGGGATAGCAAACACGTGGACACTCCGGGCGCATGTCTGCCGTCGGCGTCGCCGTGATGTTCATTATAAATTTCAAGGGCGATAACACCGTCGTCGCGCATCCTAAGCTGTATCTGCGAGTAAAAGCGTGCATGGGTAGCCGACGATCGGCGGCTAAATCTCGCCCGCGCGAAAGTGGGGAGAGCGGGGAGGAAGCACGCCGTCTTCCGTAGCGCGCGAGGCACCCAACGTTGCGATGCACCGGGGGATCGGGAGGAGGGTGGCGTTCTACTCCGCCTGTAACGGCGTATGTGGCGAATGCGCTATGTCGCGCGGCCGTATCTTGCCAGCTATCTGCGTTGGGGACAAAGTCTAGGTGCGAAGACGGCTCGTAGCTTTGTGTCTGCTGTGTGTTCTCGGCGCTCAGTTTGCGTTGCAGTGATAAACAGCACGAAGGTCATTTCGCTTACTGCTGCTGCCGCGTGCTCACGCCAGCGTTTTGACAGCGAGTGTCCGCGGTCGTCGAGTGTGGTGCGTTTATATTTGCTGCGCACGCTGACACCATGCCTGTTATAGTCAGCAAGCGAATTTTTACAAGTTGATACGACCGACATAAGTGTTATCCTTACTCCGTATGGCTGTCTGCTAATTTGCTATCGCGATCGATGTCCTTTCTGGCAAAAGTGCGACTTTTTTTATATATTTATTAGCACGATAGCGTTAAGGGCACCGTGTCACAGAAAAACCGGTATCGGGGTCGGTGTAGGCGAAGTTGTCCGCGAGTGAAAATTTTGGGATATATTTAGGTATATGTACATGCCCGGCCTTGCGATATGACATGCGATATATGCGGGTTATTTTGCCTCACGATTATATCAGTAAAGTCGCTCATACCTTGTCTTACGCTCTTGGCAAAGTTATTCCTCTGAATTTTGAGAATGACAGCCCACAAACAAATATCATCGAACAAATCAATGACAGCGCATGTCTTTTAGGTTATATCTTCTCAGACTGAAATACTAAAACTGTGGAAAAATAGCATAAACCTGAAAATGATGTGTGTGTGTGTGTGTGTGTGTGTTTTTTTTTTGGCTCGGCTGTGCCCTACCTCTGGGATTGGCCCACTCAAGAGGCCGCGTTTCTACCACAAGGCTCGCCTTCGAGCATAACGTTTGCCGCCAGCGTTTCCCGGTAAGCATTACGGTCACATAAGCAGCAGTTGTAGGGAAGCGTGAGGAGCAGTCAGGGATCTTTGAATGCTGTACCATTCCACTCTAAAACGCGAAGCTTGAGCATCCTCCACGTTTTTTATTTATTTGTTTGTTTGCTGTGTTTGTCTGTTTGTTTGTTTACGTACAGAACGAAGTGAATAAGTTAATGCGTTTGGCACGTCGAGGATTTGTTTCTTGTGTAAAAGTTTATGGAACGTGGCAACGACGCAAGTATTTTTTGCCCTTTAATAAAGCATTGCCCTTTTAAAGCATTTAATATGCATTCTTTAACGCGCACACGCTCAGGCGATCTCAGAGGTGTCGCAAAGCTTGGCTTTTAAAGGGCTGCCAGGAGATAATGGGTGACTTAAAGCATTAGTTAACAGCCGGGTGTTTTTGGACTGGGCCACTGAGTGGGACTTAGCTACAAAGTACCGACTCAACGATAAAAGCAACACCTCCAACAGTTCCTATTGCATCCTCTGATGTTAACAATGCGTTGCATTAGCAATGCGATCTGCAGAAAACTCACCCTAGTGGACATAAGGCGAGCTTCGCAGCGTTCTGAAAATCGGCAGTTACGACAAGCAGCCCAAGCGGTGCGGTGAAGCATCGTGCCACTACTACACAGTTTTTTCGTCCTTGACTACAAGCTGGGCTGTTTATATTTAGGCGATCTCTTTCGTAATGCCGATCTCTTTCGTAAGAAAGAACCGTGCAAAATAGCTCTTTTTTCGTCACAAGAGTGATTTCCGACGAGCGTACGCTCAATTACTCGCCCAGAGAACTTAATCCAATTGTTACGGAGCGAATTTTCATGGTAATTTTCCGACCGCAACGTGCGCTTACATGCGTACGAAATAAACAGCCCCATTTTCATGTAGGAGATGAAAAAGTAAGCACGCAAAATAAAAAAACAACAATTAAGCGTGTAATATGCGTTTCGATCGATTTTTGCGTTCCGTAGAGGGCTCACTTCTCTTTGGTAACGAAACTTAACTCTGATTATCTCTTGCAAATGTATGCTTCGCTAGTGATCGCGTTTTGCTTATACGTTAGAGCTTTTTTTTCTGAACGGTTGATTTATTATATATTATTATGTTTCTTTTTTTTTTCGTGGAAGACAGAAATGGTGGGATTCGTGAACTGAGGCCCAAAATCGATTCTCGGAGGCAACGTTCATGAACGCATTTCCAGCATTCTTGGAATTATTGAAGAGTTTTCTCCGGCACGACGAAGCATAATATTTCTGCCTGGGGAGAAGCGCGGCCAGTACCGCCAGGGAATCTCTGGACATCCGCGAGTTTATAACGGCGTTATTTTTATGGCGCAAGATCAAAACGGGAAAAAGCTTTCCGGTCAGCGTAGTCATCTCCTTTTTGTTTTGTTTTTTTCACCTTTCAAATTTTACAACGCTATTTTGCACCCACATTACCAAAACAACGCCATGTCGAAAGAAAAATGGTAGCATTCATTTGGAGGAATGCTCGATAGTATTAAAGGCTGCAGACGACGTCCACTTCGCCAGATGGGTCTTCCGTTCCTCTCTTCAAATGCTTGCCCGCGCAAATTTCGCGATCGTCCTTGTTTCTTCAGAAATAGGATACAAAGGAAAACGAAACAATGACGTCATAGCGTGGGCTCCTCCGTTCGATCGGCAGTGTTAGCTAGGAGCACAATTTTCTCGTGAGCGATACGAAATATCCCCGAGTTCGTGCATGCAGAAAGCGAATAATTCGTTCGTCATCGACAACGCTGTGACTCATTCGCTACGCCTCGAACATGAAAGAAAAAGGAAGAGGAAGAATAAGAACGCGTATTATTCATACTTATGCGAACTCCTCCATATATGCAAAGCTCTCCCAGCAGACCACAATGCAAAACTCTGCCTCGTACATGAGTTCTGGCGAGTATTCTTTGCACTCCAGGCATTTTACATTTAAGCGAAAGTACAGCAACACCGGATGGACCTTAGATATGAACGCGCACATGGATTATTTAGACGCATATACTGATTGCAACGGTTCTCTAGCGCTGGACCTGTGTGATGAGCAGAACCTTATAGCAGTTAACAGGGAGAATAAGTGTCATGGACAGGTAACGTGGCAATGCGGAAACAAACAGTCATATACAGACTACGCCTTATAGTCTCAGAAATGCTCTACAAACAACTAAATCAAATTATAATAGACGAGCATGGAAAAAGAATAGCCTGGGTAGTGAACTACGTTTACCATTAAAGTTTGAGTGAGATACAAATGTAAAACACGAACTTATAGCATCAGAATTTCTAAATATGAGTGAAGAGTAAATAACAGAGATCGCAAAAGAACATAGAGAAGAAAATGGAAGCTTTCCTTACAGCATTCTGTAAATGTAAGGAACTGGTAGACCTTATGCAGCAGAAAATAAGACAGACACGGAAAAACAATGTTGTATTGAAAAGAAGAAACTGCGTAAGTGGTGGAACAAGGAAATAAAGCAAGCTATAGAAGAGCGTAAGCAGGCGTCTAGGGACCATCAAGAAGCAGAAACAGTTGGGATTACACGAAGAAGAGGTGCTCCTTAGATGGCATAAGTACTGAGAAAAGAAAAGGGTAGCGAATGAGATCGTGCAAGAGAAAATTAAGTGCGCAAGTGAATGTTGGGTCCATACGATTCGCAAAAGACATAGAGGAGCCCCTGAGAGATTCTGTTACCATATAAGAGCACTAGGAGTTCCAACTAAAGATTCGCAAACGGCTATAAGGGATGAAGACGGTAATATCTACGAAGGGAAACGACAAGCTGCGGTACATCACAGACGTTATTAGGGATAAGTTCTCGTCGGGGCGCGCGAGCGCCCAACTGCAGGCATAAATAAAGTTGGCTCCAATCCAATCCAATCGGCACGAAAGAAAGCGTAATTCAGACTCAAACAGATTCAGCAACAACAGAGAATCCTGAGAGATCAAAATTTAGCATATAAAGCTTTTGTTGAAAAAAAAAAGAAGAATCGGAAGAAAATGTCCCCAATAACACGGCAGCAGGGCACGATGAAATCCCAATACAGCTGATCAAAAACCTCGGTCCAAAGAGCAATGCGCTGTTGACTAATGCCATATAGGGCAAGTGATAAGAACGACGAAAATTCTGGTTGAATGGCGTGCAAGCTGAATGAACCTCATCTACAAAGGCAAAAGTGATAAGGATAAGACGAGCTCGTACAGGTCAGTTACAGTAACGTCGGTGATATACAGAGTGACAATGCAAGCCATAAAATTGGAACTGTCGAAGTGGGAGGAGAAAAATGATGTACTGGGGGAACTGCAGAATGGGTTCAGGCCAGGCAGACGCTTATAGGATAATACAGTAGTTATATAATATAAAATATAATATATAATATATAGAGAGTAATATAGTAGCTCAGAATATACCTTTATGGATAGCATTTCTAGATGTTAAAGATACTATGACAACGTAGACAGGTAATCGTTATAGGATATTCTTAAGCCCGAAGGCATAGAGGGCGATCTCTTGGAGCTGCTGAGGGAGATATATAGAGACAACCGAGTACAAGCTGCATGGGAAGATCGAAAAGGTAATGAAGCGGTGGGAATTCACCAAGGACTGAAGCAACGATGTCCTCTGTCCCCATTGTTGTTCACGTTTTATGTTGAGGGCATAGAAAGACGACTGGGAAACAGCGAATTAGGATTTGGTTTTTCCTACATGCGTAATGGACAAATGGTGCAACAGAAGCTCCCTGGACTGATGTATGCTGACGACATAGTGCTACTAGCGGACAGTAAAGGAGATTTACAGACACTTGCGAATATCTGTGGCAAAGCAGCGACAATTCTAGGCCTCAGGTTTAGCACGGGGAATCTGGAATTATGATCCTTAATGAAAATACGAATAATTATGTGGTGTCAATTCAACAGCAAGTCATACTCATTGTCAAGCAATATAACTACCTCGGCGTAAACATAAACCGAACCTGAAAATAAAGGGTAAGCGGAATGCAGCAATAATTAAACATAAAGCGTTTTGGGGCCCACAATAAATATGAGGTGGTACGTATAACCTGAAAAGCAGTAATGGTGCCAGCGCTCACGTTCGCAAATTCAATGTTGTGCTTAAAAACGGATATTTTGCCGGGGTTGGAAGTTGAACGAAGATCAGTATGCCGGTCGGCTTTGGAAGCCCGCGGTAAAACCACAAACGATGCAATACAGGGTGACATGGGTTGGGCCTCTTTTGAAGTCAGAGAAGCGCAGAGCAAGATTAGTTTTGAAGAAAGACTCAGGAACATGGATGAAAATAAATGGGCAGCTAAAGTGTGCAAATATCCGTGCTTGAAAAGCGTGAACATAGAATAGAGGAAGAGGTAAAGAAACTTGACAACCAAGTACAGGGCACAGGGAATTCACTGTAAATAGACAACCAGAAGTCATCAGAAAGTGAGATAAACAGAGGCAGTTAATTGGGTGCAAAGAATGGAAAGAAAAAGGATCATGGAGACTGACGAGCATGTGAAGAAAGAAATTAGAATGGAAAATATTTTCCATAACACAAAGGGTAGTGCCTTGTTATTTAAGGCTCGATCCGGTTGCTTAAAGACAAAAACACATCGGAGCAAATATTCGGAACTAGGTGAGGCATATGTATGCCGCAGCAAAAATCCGGACACCACTCAACGCATCCTAATGGAATGCGAAGGGATTCACCCAGTGAAAACCATAGGTATACAACGTACACCTTCCAGAAGCGCTTGGGTTTAAAGTGGACGGAAGCGTCAACCGGTCAGCAGCCGAGGTAAGCAAGAGACGTTTAGAGTATTGGTGGAAATACTTTTGGTCGTGTTATTGGTCCTACTTTTCACGCAGTGAAAACTATGACTAACACATGCGCCCCAGACATTATTATCGACATCGAAACATGGCTGACTGCCGATATCCAGAATGGTGAACTATCTCTCCCGAATAACTTGACAGTTTTGCGTAAAGATAGGGGCGATTGCAGGGGAGAAGGTGTAATGATCGTTATTCAGAACGATTGCAAGCCGTCTCCTATGCCCATTTATACGCCGCGCAAACTACTGGGGGTTGTATATCCAGGGAAAACACGGGGAATGTAGGTGATGAAAATTCGAGACGATGAGCAAAACGAGAACAAGGTGAAAGCAGTAGCCAACGTAACTTGCCTCTTTCTTTAAAAAGACAAGTTCACTTGTCGAAACGTTTGCGCCTGCTTTCACCTTGATCTTGTTTTGTTCATCGTCTTAGGGGCTATGTATTTCGACACAAAGGGATCACGTACATCGTAGGTATGTGTCACCGCCTCCTTGGCAACCAGCCGGACTGCATTGATCATACTCATTAGAATACGCGTTCAGCGTGCATCCACAATATATTCTAATATTAGGCCGTGATTTTAATTACCCCGGTATAAATAGAACAACGTCATCTGTGAGCTCTTCGACTGATCGTCACAAGTGATTTGATTCAGCTGGTACACGAGCCGACTATAAAGGCTAACATCTTCTAGATTTACTATCTGTAGATACTCAGGTAAAGTCTATACTAACGTACTTCATGAATTAAGCGACCACAGCTAGATTCGTTCACTGTACCCTTCCGCTGTCTCGTGAAGCAATAGCTACTGTCACAAAACAGATATACTGAACTATTGAAGAGTTGACACCAATAAAATGAACCCAATGTTGGATGAATTTGCCTCCACGTTTGAAGGCACGTTTAACACCCGCACAACAAATCAGAATTGTAATGTCTTCCACGACAAGATGAAGAAAAAAATTGAACTTGCGTGTATCCCTAAAATAACCATTAAATTCAGAATAGATGCGCCGTGTTTCACACGAGACGTTAAAAAATGTCTTAATAGTACAAAGAGCGCACACCGAAGAAGTGAACAAAAGAAACGCTGACAGCGATTGGCAAAAACACCAAGAAGCATACGTTACTGCTACGGCAGCAATTAACGAGGCTAATGACAATCTCTTCAATTTTACGCTACCTACACACGCCCTTTCCATCGCCTTCTCGCGTCGAACGAGCGAGAGAGCTAACGAGCGACAGTGCGCCCATCCCTTTCTCTTCCCTACCCTCCCCGCCACTCAGTCACCCGAGAGATAACGCTTGACGGCCTGCCATGCTCCCCGCTCACTCCCCAAAGTCCGGCCATCGTCATACTTCCGACCATGCTTCCGACCCATAACGAAAACGGCCGAGAGAGCCAAAGAAAGCTATTCGTTTTAAAAGAGCCGAACAAATGTCCTATCCATTACAGATAGCTCGCCCGGAGCGTCCGCTGCTTTGGGAGTGCATCGCAGAAGACTTCGTGCTGTTGGTTGGTCCTTGGCCGTGTATGCGAAGTTTCAGTCCTGCCTGAACAAAATGTCTCCATCTCAAATACAACCACTCAGAACAGTTATCGTGCCGATAATGACCAACCGACAGATCATGTAGTAGGATAAATCCTTCCAAAACAACGTTTCTTACAGCACGCGCCGTCATGCGAAAGAGACGGACTACGCGCAGTGGTTTCGATAACGAAATCAAAACGAGAAATGCAGCGCAAGCGCAGAGCAAGCGCCCACGCCGCCCGGTTAGGCCTCGCATCTTAGAAAGGAGCGCCGGAAGCCGCGCGCTTCGGTATTCCTGATGTTGACATTGTTTTCTCGCTTACATCAGTTCTGTTGCTGGTAATAGCGGTATGTATGCTATCCTTAAATTGCACTCTGCTAGTCTACACCGGTATAGTTTGTCGTAACCGTTGCCACTTCTCGGAACTGCAAACAGGGTCAGTTTTACTGTGGCCGGCAGAGTACCACAACGCTCGAGGGCAGCAACAGCATGAGCTACGCGACTGTTGCACGCGTTTCGATTCAGTGAGTGACTTGCAGACTAGATTGATGCTGGTTGCTGCCAAGCGGATTGCCATCGGTACCTGTCGCCGAAGATCCCAACGGGGATTTAGCTTTCGGCCGTATTGTAAATAATCGCTTCATGGGAACCACCGTAACGGGGACCGATTGACGTCTAATTATCAAGGGATACTCCAACCACAAGGTCAAATCGCGATTTGCCCAATCGCGTGGATGCATGCGGACCAGCTGGGCCATGGAGCCATACGTTCGCGCGTTATTACGTTAGTCACGGTTAGAGCTGTGCATTGGCCGCAATTCTGAGCCCGCGCCCAGCCCGGGCCCTACACTACCACAGGCGGCCCGGCCCGACGCTAAAGAAGCCCGAGTTCGCCCGGCCCGGCTCGGCCTTAGGCCGGGTTAAGGCCCGGCCCGGGCCCGGCCCGACCTGCAATAAAGCGACGCCGACACAAAAAGAAACAATATCGGGAAAATCAGTTTATTTAAATGACCTTGTAATGTTGAACTATTGCATTCCATATGACAAAATCGTGAATATATACAGATGCAGCGTGCACGCACAATTGTTATTCTAAGTTATTGTGCAAAAACAACAAGTCGTCCATTGATGAAGGGTTAAGGCAAGCGCTTGCGGGTGTGCATCTTCGGAGCTTTGTGAAGCCCTGTCCTGAGAATGCCACAAAACACTCGATTGTGCCCTTTTTTGGATGCCGACAGCAGCGAGTTGAAAAAGTTCACCCGTTTCTAAGGTGCTGCTGAAAGAAAACAGTGACCTTTCTAGCATGGGAAGTGATGGCGTGTGCTTCCTGTCGACTTCGGTCAACGACCAGTCATCAAGCAATACCACTGCCCCTTGGAAAAGCCCCCTATACGCCACTGCTTTGCTAATTTGTATGTGTGGCAAAGGCAACCCTGCGTGCGCCGTACGCAGACTTATTTTCGCTTCCCAAACGCTTCCCTTCTCAGCCTTTTTACTGGGAGGCGCCTGCAAGCGGCGGCTTTTCCTCAGCGTCGGTACTTGGTAGAACCGAAAATGCATTTCGAGCCTCCAATAGCTTTTGTTTGCCTTTTGTTAGCGTTTGTACTTTTCTCCCGTCCCTGTAGATTCCATTTTTGATGAATAAATACATTGCACTGCCTGCTGTATACCTACATGCGAGACGACAAGCATACTTTCACATAAGGTATGCAGACAAGATTGGGGAGCCTGACCGGTCCGTCCGAGACACAGAAAGTGTGGCCCGTGCCCGGCCCAAGCCCGAGTGAGAGAATCTCCAAATGGCCCTAGCCCGGCCCACAGGCTGGGCCCGGTCCGGGCTTTCGGGCCGGCCTGAGCCCGTGCACAGCTCTAGTCACGGTATTGCCTTTCACTCTAGCATATAGATGCTGCCCAATGTACGCCCAAAATTCGCTAGGAAAGCAATTACGCAGGCCCCACACTCTGGAATCAATGTTATGTGAAGAGAAAGCAAGTAGAAAAAAAGGCCGGGAGGTCAACGAGATGAGCGTTTAGTTTGCTAGCCTATACTGAGGGCACCATTTTGGGAAGTATTTTGCATGGAGATAGCTGGCTATCTGGCCACATTTAGGGTTACGCTAAGTAGTGTCAGATGGTGTTACTTGTAAGTAGAGTCATTACTTGCAAGACAAGAAATTGCATGTGTGTGGGTGAGAGGACAAGACGATGCCACATTGATATTGGCATGTTAATGATAGCATGATTGGCTCAATCCTGAGGCCAAAGTGATGATGTGAGCACTTGAAAGGTTGAAGGGCTACTACACTTATTGTGAGCCTATAGCTACTGCTAAACCTGCTTACAAGGGCACGCGTCTGGGCTGATCTGAGTGGACCGAATCTGCAGCTTGCACTGTACTTCGGCAGCACAGAGAGAAGGGTAGTTCAAACCTGCACTCGAAAGTGTCCCTTATACTTTAAGAAAGAGTTTAAGCAGTGTCACATTACTACTTTGTAAATTTGCATGATAAATGAAAAGCACATAGGCCTCGCCTATCTGGTGGATGCCGCAAAGAAATAGCATAAAAGAGGAGGCCAAAGTGTTGTTTGCCCCTCCTGAACAGCAGTTCCTTAGAAGTAAATGTACACATACTCCTGTGTTTCCCTACATTTTTCTTACTGCAGATAGCACAATGCATTTGGAGCTTAGAAGTCCAGCACTACACTGCACTCACAAGTATATATATCTTCTCAATGTAGATGCTAGCTGTGGTGAAAATTATTGGAATTATGCAGTCACTTAGCAGCAGGAAAATATTAAACTCATGTAATAACTCTGAACTTGTGAAACACTATCTAGGCTGTGCATCAGCTCCTTCAGTGATCTCTGACCAAGCATCCCCTGATAAAAGCTTACTAACTCTACTGCTATGGTTTAGGTATTTGTGGCACTTACTCTGCTAAAGGTGTGCTAGGAGTATTTATATAGGAGTTGTTGGTGCTGTTACCTGGTTGGAATAATTTAATATCTGCTAGCATTACTTATCTCATTTTGAGTGCCAAAATTCAAGATCTGCTAAAAAAATCTGATGTCTATCAGGCACGCATTTTTGCTGCAACTCCATCAGTTATAGTGGAAAATCCACTCAATGACAGCACTGCTGGGGCATCATTGGCTTCAAGTTGCATTAGCTTGTTCAACATAGTGCATTGCATTAGAAAGTTATTTGGTATCTTGAGTGGCATCTTTTCTGGTTGATCTGCCTTACATAGTGTTCGCATCTTAGAATATCAGTAGGCAGTGCATCAGCTGTTGGATGTCATCCTGATATAAAAGCTTGTGTGTTTGTGCATCTATTTATTTATGTTAATAATTAAGGTACCAAGAATGTCATTGTTTGACCTGGTAACTGCAATGAGGAATGAACTTGTTGTGAACTTTAAGATTGCATGAAATGACAGTGTTGCAGCTTTTGGGAGGATTTCTTTCTACAGAATGGCTTGATAGTCCAACTCAGATATTTGAAGCGCCCGCGAACACATAAATGTAGAAAAGACAGATGACACACATTCCACTTCCAACACAGACGTATGCCGGTATGACGCAAAAATATTCCAATCTGTTTTTATTCCAAATCGGCCATTAGCCCTCCGTCATAGGCCAGAATGGTTCGAGTCCAGCCCATGCGTGGGTGGGTGCTACACCCACATGGGCTGAACCTGAGCCACTTTGACCTGTCAGGGAGGGCTAATGGCCGATTTGGAATAAAAACAGATTGGGGTAGTTCTACATTATACTGGCCATAGAGTAACACTTCTATCTGTGGATGCCACGAAAGTATGAATGAAATATCCCTTATCGACAAGACCAAGAACCCTGCCTTCTTGATCGTCCAAATTTCGATAAATATTTGCAATGGTGATCTTAACATTCTGTTCATGCACAGTGGCATCACCTGCTCTCCTTCTATAATCATGAAGTTTATTTTACAAGTACATGCAGATGCTTCTGCAGCACTGTAAGTGTTCACATGCTGCAAGCAGCGACAATATTATTTGAGTATGTTTAACTTTTGTGTTTGCTATTTTCCAGATGTCTAAATACTATATCCACCTTTGAGTGAAGATGCCTTGGCAGGAAAACAGTACTGTAATTGATTTGATTTTCATATTGTGACTTCAGCTTCCTTAGCACAACAGCAATACAAAGTGCTGAAGGTGTCATCAAGTGCATCAAGGCAGCACTTGTACACTGACATTGTGGGCACTGGTAGATGATGATAGCTGCTTTGACTCTTAATGCAAGGTGAGTGCATGTATATACTAAGACATGAACATTCTAGTTTGCAATGGGAAAGCTTTTGACAGTTGAAGTGAAGAAGATGAAAATGCAAGTAGCACTGTCGGCACTGCCATGACACTGGTGCGAGACTCAAGCTCGTGTTGTAACTTCCAAGAGCTAGGACAGTTCGTTCAGAGCCTCTTTTGGTTGCTTACAGGAGTTATATTCCCCTTTTCAATTGGCAGAAGTGTGGGGTAACCTTGAAAGCTGGAATTACGAAGCCGGATGCTGCACTATGTCACACTGCTGTGACTATGCCTGACTAATACCCCTGTCACACGGGAAGATTTAATGTAATTCGAATCGAATGGCATTCGATGCATTGAATGTCATTAGGTCTCTTGCAGTGCTACAGAGTAAAATATAATGGCATTCGCAAATGATAGCAATGATGATCTGGAAAAAAATTTTATTTCGTGTTTGCAGCCGCTGCAACTGTAGCCATGGCACTGTACGTCAAACACTGACGAACCACCACGAGGGTGCACAACACCACTGCTGCCATTGCTAAACAAACACATTCAATATGGCCAACCGCCGCGACAGATTCCTGATGCAAAGAGTAATTGCGCTTGAGCACAGGCCGTGGTGAAAATATCATCGCGGCAAAATAATTATTACTTTTTATAAGTCTAAAAAAATATCGTCTGACTTTGCTGATGCACGCATTATTTTTTCGCATTGCATTTTGCTGTTGTCTATCTGGGGTAAAGAGTATACTTTCGGTTCGATATCAAATGCAAATGAGTTCTCCTAACTCACTCAATGGCAAATGTCATTCCATTCGAATGACATTAAATCTTCCAGTGTGACAGGGGTATTAGCCTCCAGCAAAGTTCACCACAGGCTTCAACAGTCCTCATCAACAGACTTGAGTGATGCACCAGTGTGATCCTGCTGTCTTTAGTGGCATTATTAACCATAACATGGAGGATTGATTATTTTTGTATGAAAGGGTGAGCCAACATAACAAATGGGAAGATGCGTTGCTAAAAGTGGGAGTGTGCTCCAGCCATGTACACCTAGCTTTCTTGCAAAAACATACAATACCAACAGAAAAAAAAAATTCTGGCAAAAGCAATCTTGGGTTGAGATCTTTGTTAGTGATAGTTAGTGCATTATGCATGCCACAGTGACTCTGTCTTAAAAGAATGATATGTTTGGCATATTGGTATGTATTCTATACTGAAACTACTGACAGCATGAAACAACACTAACTGCACAAAAAAGATGCACGGACAAGTGCTATGTATTCTTTGTAGTTCCCCGCGTGCATGCTTATGTTAGATGTCAGGCACCTGTTAGCTGCAGTCCCATTTTTTGTGGTGCTAGGCCTACATGGGTACTGAGATGGTAGGACAATACACTGCATTAAGCTAAGCAGGAATAGAGCTTTTTAGCGCCCTTGGGTACAGGCATAAGTGCATTTCCCACAGAATGTACAGACGCTAAGAAAAACTATTTTAAATGGAACTTGGGAAGTAAAGCGTTCCAGATGGGAAAATGTCACCGCATTTCTTGTTACAATTAAATTTTGGTTTCTGTCCACTGCCTTGGATGAAGCTCTCCTTGACAGCCCATGCCATCATTGATACTGAATACTGATTGATTTATCACAAATTTTCTACCCTTTCAATGACTGTCCTTATTCATAAACTAATTTCACTAACAAAAACCAGTCTCTACTTTACCAGCTAGCTTTGCAGTTTTCTTCAGTTAGGATGTAATTGCAAATATCAGAAGTGTATGGAATGTAACCAAATTAGCCACACGTCTTACCAGATTTGCCTCATGAGGCTGAGGCGTACAGTTTCCTGTCCAAAATTTCCACAACAGCTGCAACACAGGCATAATATTAACATAAATTTTCGCTTTGGATATGCCTTACAGTTGAGCAGCAACAAAACTGCCCATTTTTCGCTTACAAAGGTCTTTATACAGGGTGTCCCAGCTAACTTTAGCCAGAGCTTAAACATATGCAAATGCCATGAGCTGGACAGAACAATGGTAATGTTGTGTGCCGTCACTTGGAGATAATCAAACTTTTTGATTCCATGTAATTATGTAATACTAATTAATAAATCAACTTCTCAAATATTATAGTTATATGAAAAGTGTCGAGAAAATTGTAGGGTGACATGAAAAACTCCCAATACAGCTTTCTGTTCCTCCATACGCGCTACATAAAAGTGTTTTTCCAAGCGTGAAAAAAGCCCATGAATGCACGCAAAGTGTGTCGAGTGGCCTGTTGCACGGCAATTCGTACCATGAACTTGTGGTTGCTGTTTACACACACCTGTTTCTCAAAGGGACATGTGCTGGTTTGCCAGCTTCATCAAGGCAGCTATTAGGTGCATCCCCAACAAACCAGTGAGTGCATTTAAATGCTTGCCTTTATATTACTGGTCTGTGAATAGCACGTAAACCTGGTAGTAATGTGCACTAGGAGTCGTGAATTCATTGCATTCGAACAAAACAAACAGAGTTACTCTGTGGTCTTTTTAAAGAAAAGAAATGACAAGCTATTGCTCTTGAACTTTTCAGTGGTCTTAGAGAGATGCGCTTTATAGGAGAAATTTGCAAACTTGTAAGCAGTGCTGACATATTGCTTTAAAGCCATCACTGTTCAATAAAAGTAAGAATGCCCCTACTGTAGATCTTTATTCACCTACCCCCCTGAACATCTAAGCAACTGTACAGCAGGTTAATGCTGCTTGTGCTGTGTGGTGTACCATGCAGTGCACATAAATGGAGAAACAGCTGTATTTCATGTGCACAGATAAAGAACCTTCTACACTATATGGGAGGGAAAAAAATTTATTTCCATTATAACTTTGTATTTGACAAAAGCAAAGACTGAAATGACATTGGTATGTCCTGGCATGGGATGGCTCTGTTTGAAACCCTAGACTGCAGTGTGCACAAGAGAGCAGCAAGACATCATGCAGTGGCTTTTGATGTCTCAATGCTGCATGCCTAAAGAGAATAAGCACATTATACCAAGACTTGGAAAACAAGCCATGTAATGAGCTCTGCCAAACTTGCACCTTATTAGACAGTACACATTGTTGTAACTTGCCTGGCAAATAAACAAATAAATGCTACAAAGATTTACAAGATATGGGAGATCCATGAAACAAATATTATGCAGATCCAATGTACATGTATGATAGGAGAAGTGCACGAGTGTTATTTATGGGATCCATAATTTCTTTGTTTAGCGCAAAACAACAGACACAAGAGAGACGACCAGGACAAGGTGCTACTCTCAACTGACATCATTTTATTGCATCACTCCTTTATAGAAAGCAGAATCTAGAAGAACATGTGCAGTGCAGGAACCACCAACACCTGATCAAAAGAGTGCTCTTATGTCACAGAATCCAAAAACCATATTCAGTGCTGTACAAGGTTAAAGAAGGCACACTAATGCACTGCAAACCCAATGATTGTATGAAGAAAGCTTCCAATAAGTCTTGGGCAGTGGTATCATGGCTCTTTTTCAAAATCGTAGTATCATGAAACATAGCTTTGCACTTGCATATTTTACAATGTTGAGCTAAATTGAAACCTGTGCTTGTTGGTATGAATCGCTCATGTTCTCTAAAGCGCTCGTTAACACAGCGATCTGAATGCCCTACATACACTTTGCCACATGACAACGGAATATTATATACCACACCGATGCTGCAATCTACAACTTTCGCGTGGTTCTTTTCACAATCTGGTTTTTTAGTTGTTTTTGAAATATGGCTGCACAACATTGACAGTTTCTGAGGAGCAGGAAGCACTACCGGAATTTGGTATCTAGAGGAGACATTCTTTAGATTGTGAGCCACTCTATAGCAATACTGCACAACTTCAGGCCTCTTCTTTTGTGTAATACAGTTACTTTTGTGACACTTCCTTTTCAGTTTCTGAAGCAATACCTCAGAGACTGACGTCACCACCCCACTTGAGTAACCTGCAGCCTGCAGCCTATTTAACTGTGCAATGAAACTCTGGTTCGCAGTGTGATGACAGCATTTCATTAACGAAGATTCTAGACACATCAAAGCAATGGCACATTTCACAGTCTTTGAGTGCAGGCCGCTTTTATCTTCTTCCTGAAATACATAAAGTTCCAGTAGAAGAAATATTTACAGCAGAAATACCAGGTCAGCCTATTGTGTCTAATAACAACACACCTACTGAATTGCTATCTAAATTCTTAAATTATCACCCGTCAAAAATCCCCACCTCCCTCTCATATTTCGTTCAAGACACGCCGCACTTCCTTCAAATTATCGACGGCATCAACGCCAACCAAATCCTTTCCAACTGCGCTATTCTAGTCACTTTAGATGTTTCTGCCCTTTGCACCAACATACCCATGAGTGAAGGAATTGAAGCCGTTTCTAAATCTCTCGCAATCAATCCCCAAGCACGCGCTCTTGAAGTTTACCTATCGCTCCTTAGGTTAGTTCTCACACCTAACTATTTCGAATTCATTCTATTCACTGCCTGCAAACTTTCGGCACTAGCATGGGTACACCAATCGCTCCCATGTATGCGAACCTTTTCATGGGACAGCTTGAAGCACACCTGTTGAAATCCTACCCTTTAAAGCCCCACACCTATCTTCGTTACATTGACGACATATGTATAATATGGGGAACATGGCACAAGCATGTTAACCAGCTTAATTAGCCATTTCAATCGCTTTCACCCCAGTATTAAATTTATGGCTTACCACTCTTCTAGTCAGATCAACTTCCTGGACACGATGGTCTACATAGAAAACAGAAAACTGAGAATGACACTTTACTGGAAGCCCATGGATAGCCAGCAATATTTAGACTACAACAGTCATCACCCGTGACACTGCTAGCAAGGAATTTTCGTCGGACAAGCGAAATTAATAAGAAGAATGTGCAGCGAAGACCACGATTATATCCACCACCTAAATGACCTTAAAACAATGCTAGCAGAAAGGAACTATCCCCAAGTTGCTCTCGATAGAGCTTATGATGCCGCGTCAAGATTGCAGAGACAGTCGGAATTGGCGAAGAAACAGCCCACTACAGAATCTGACAGACCGCCGGCCTTTATAAAAAAAATATTCTAATGCATTCCCAAATATAAACAACATCCTGCGAAAATACCACCCAATATTATCAAGTAACGAGTGTCTGAGAAAAGCGTTCTCGGATGTACCTAGGGTTACCTATCGCCACAACAGGAACATTAAAGACATGTTAGTGCATGCAAAAGTCAGCCAACAGCATTGCGTCGTAATAAAGGCATGTTGTCACCCCAGGTACAAAACTTGCTGGCACCTTCAAAGCGACATTAAAATTAAAAGCACTGCAAACAGTTCTACACATGAAGTCGAATGTACAAGTTCGGATGTGATTTATATGCTTGCATGTTCCTTCTGTAACAAAAATATATAGGTGAAACAGGACAATCAATGAACGTCAGATTAAACGGACATCGCACGGACACAGCTAGAAAGCTTTCGAAAGCCGTCGCCGAGCATTTAAACCAACCAGGTCATAACTTTGATGAACTTAAACTCCACATCTTACAGTCAAATTTCCGTTCTGAACGAGAAAGCAAATACAGAGAATCATACCTTATCCATAAGTTCAAGACATTGCAACCAATAGGCATAAACGTTTCAGAGAGCTTTAGAATCTATTCGCTAGGCTAAATTTCAAGCTATAGGCAACAACGCTTAATTTGGTTTCTTAGCAGTTCTTCCCCCTTTTCTTCCCCCCCTTTCTTTTCCAGGAGGCGTTTCAGACGCCGCTGACACGCCGGCTAACACGCGGGCGTTGACACCTGATTGACAGACGGCCGGGTCCCTGGCTTTGTGCACAGCATTCCTTTATTCTCAATTTGACACACTAACACACCTTCGCTCGTTGCCGCACCCACCCGTCTTACACCCTCTCCCCTTTGGAAGAACCCCACCTATGTATACTGTGGCGAGGAACGCATATGTCGCCTTGAAGAAGACAAGTCCATTTGTTGAAACGTTGGCTCCTGCTTTCACCTTGTTATCGTTTTCCTCATCGTCTTGAATTTCCATCTCCTGCCTTCCCCATGTTTTCTTCAGGAAGTGTAGCAACAGAAAGTGAACCTAGAAAAGCCCGAACGGTGAAACAAGAGATGAAATAGATTTCATACTTTCTGCCGATCCCAGCATGGTGCAACATGTTGAAGTGTTTGGTAAAGTAAGGTGCAGTGATCATAGGTTAGTGGGGTCTAGGATTCACCTCAATTTGGATAGAGAAAGAGTAAAATTGGTCAGGAAGAAACAGGCCAACCTAGATGCAGTAAGTGTAAAAGAAGACTAACTCAGGCTGGTACTTGCAAAGAAATATGCGGACTTAGAACAGAGAGATGAAGATGACATAGAGGCAACGAATGAAACCGTAACTAAGCTGGCTTCAGAAGCAGCAATTGAACTGGTGGTAAGGCACCAAGGCAACCATTAGGTAAGCCCTCTGAAGTAACAAAGGACCTAATAAAGAAACGACAAAGAATGAAAGTGTCCAAATTCTTGTGTCGGTGATAGCGCGCCTGATAAGCAGACTGCTGTTAGTGCGCATGTATGCACAATTGCTTATAATGTCATGCTATGCATGCTAACCACTGATTCCTGACGTAACCATGAGCCCGGGCAATAAACACCGTTTTCCTGTTGGAACCCTTGCCTGATCACTCACTGGTAGAGACATTACACTGGCGACGAGGGTGGGATGAAGGCAGCGGTCAGTTTGATGAAGAAGGCAACTCTTCGAAATCAACCTCTGTTCAAGTTGGATTTTGAAGAGTGCTGATTGTGCTGCTGTCTGTGCATGGATAACAAAGAAGCGACAATGCAGTCGACTGGACAGCTTGGCCAGATAGAGTCGTTTGGTGTTACCACAAGTGACTGGACGGCATACAAGGAGAGGTTGACGTCTTTTCTGATTGTCAACAAGGTTCCTGACAGCGACAAGGTGCACGCATTCCGCAGCATCATCGGCCCGTGAACGTATGGGTTGCTGAAGTCGTTGACGGCACCTGACCTGCCATTGGCCAAAAGTTTCGAACAGCTGAAGAGCATCTTGGACGCCCACCTGGCCGCAGTGCCGTCCATAATCGGCGAACGAGCCAAGTTTTACCACAGAGCACAACATGAAGGCGAGCCCCTGCCTGAATATGTTGCGGAACTTCGCAAGTTGTCTCAGACCTGCCAGTTTGGAGCTAGTTTAGACGAAGCGCTGCGGGATCGTTTCGTTTGTGGACTGCTCCATGAGGACGTGCAGCGAGTGCTTTTTACCAAGGGCGACACATTGGCGTTCTCGAGAGCAGTGGACCGCGCCCTGGCCATGGAAGCAGCCCGGAAGAATGTCGCCGAGACTCGAGTCGTGGAGTCACTGGCCACACAGCTGCACAAAGTTGAAGAAGACGGTAAAGAGGCACATGCTGATCTGTACGAGGTGCAAGCGAGAGCTGGTAAGCTGCTACTAGTTCGTTAGCGCTGTGGTTCCCCAAGCCACACTCATGCAGTGTGCCCTCACATTAACGATATCTGTTTTAAGTGTTCAAAGAAAGGACACATTCAAAGAGCCTGTTGGAGCAGCAACATGTAATTTCATGACAGGTATAAGAAAAAACGGAGCCTGAAAACGCTAAAAGTTGTGACACAGGAGCCGACTATCAGCATTTCCAAACAAGGGGCTGCCAGCTGCGCTCCCATTTTTGTTAAACTAAATATAAATGATGCACTAGTAGGAATGGAACTCGACACAGGAGCTGCAGTGTCAATCATGCCTTTCAAGCAGTTCAAGGAGAAGTTTTTGTCTACCAGCTGCCAATCAACTGACGTCACCCTACGCACCTATACAGGAGCAATCGGCCGACCTTGTGGCATCGCGGTTGTCAACGTGCAGCATAGTGGACGGACGGCGCAACTGCCGCTCTACCTCGTTGACCAAGCAGGACCACCACTGCTAGGACGAGAGTGGCTACACAGACTACGTCTAGACTGGGACAGGATTTGGGGTCTGAACCACATTTCAAGGTCAGTGTTTGACTCGTCTTCCCGAACGAAGGAAAGGCTGGATTCCTTGCTAGCCAAGTACGAAACTCTGTTCAAGGATGAGTCAGATGCTATCACAGAGGAATGGGCCGAGCTGTTTTTCAAACCGGACCACTGGCTGAAGTTCCTAAAAGCAAGGAATGTGCCGTTCGCATTGCAGTCAGCTGTAGAAGCCGAGATAGCAAAATTAATTGAACTAGGAATTCTCACACCAGTGAATACAGCTGAGTATGCCATGCCTGCAGTGCCCGTGATAAAGAAAAATGGCAGCATACGCCTATGTGGGGCTTATAAGACAATGATAAACGCCTCACTTGACATCACGCACTACCTGCTGCCTAAGATAGATGATCTACTGGCAGCGCTGGCGGGGGGGCTGCATTTTACGAAGATCGATCTGAACAGGGCATGCCAGCAAGTATTCATGGCTGAAGAGTTGAAGAAGTACTTGACATTAAACACCCAGGAAGGTCTGTTTACAGTTAACAGGCTACCTTTCGGAATTGCGTCAGCGCCAGGTATTTTTCAGAAAATAATGGACACGATGCTGATGAAGGGCCTAAACGGAGTGTGTTATCTCAATGACATTATAGTCACGGGAATAACCGCTGAAGAAAATTTGATAAACCTAAAGGCGCTCCTGAAACGCCTATCAGAGCGACGTGTCAGGATGAAGAAAGAACAATGCGTATTTTCAAAACGAGCTCTGCTACCTGGGGCACAAAAGTGCGGAAGGAATCGCTGTTTCACCGGACAAAATTGAGACAATTATCAAGGCTGCTGCACCGACAACAAAACAACTGCAGTCTTTCCTACGTGTTGTCAACTATTACGGGAAGTTTGTGCCTAATCTGTCAACTGTTGCTAACCCCTTTTACCAGCTTTTGCAGAAGGATGCTTCATGGTGCTGGGACAATCGCCGCCGTGCAGCGTTCGAGCAAATCAAAACAATGTTATCATCACCACAGGTGCTGGCCCATTACGACCTGGATAGATCATTGAAGCTGGCCTGTGACGCATCACAGTACAGAGTAGGTGCCTTAATTTCCCACGTTTTTGAGGACGGCAGGTCTAGACCGGTTGCTTTCGCATCGCGTACATTGTCAGACTCGGAGAAGAAATACAGCCAGCTTGAAAAAGAGGCATTGGCCATAATTTTTGGCATAAAGAAGTTTCACTAATACATGTATGGTTGAGCATTCACTCTGATCACGGATCATGAGCTGTTACAGCAAATTTTGGGACCAACAACTGGGATCCCGCCTATTGCAGCTGCACGATTACAGCATTGGGCAGTGAAGTTATCGGCGTACAGCTACGACCTTCTATTTAAGAAGTCAGCCGATAACGCCGAAGCTGATTTTTGCTTCCGGTTGCCGCTTCCATATGTCAAGGACGAGACGCAAGAAAGTGAAAAAAACTTTTTATACATTGCGAGTGGCCTCCCTGCCAATGTCGAGTAAAGAAATCACACCTGCCACGCAACGCGACGAGTTGGTACAAGTAAAATAGTTCATAAGTACAGGTTGGCCAGGATCTGGTGGTGAAGACAGGCTGAAACATTACATCGCCAGGCTCAATGAATTAACCTTGCATCAAGGATGCATTTTGCTGGGAACATGAGTAGTCATCCCCGCAAAGCTGCAGAGTGCAGTTTTGGACGAGTTACACGAGGGTCACCCAGGTGTAGTTCACAGCAAGGCGCTTGCGCACAGTTATGTTTGGTGGCCGTGTATCGAAGGGGACCTCGAGCGTATGGTGCAATCGTGCAAATTGCCAAGAACAGCGCAGTGCCCCTTGCAAAACACCATTGCACCCATGGTTCTGGCCCACAGCGCCGTGACAACGCATACACATTGATTTTGCAGGACCATTTCAACAATCCATGTTTCTCATAGTGGTCGATGCCCACTCCAAGTGGGCAGAAGTTTTCGTGATGCAGTCGACTACTACAGAGGCCACAATTCAGTGTTCAAGAGATGTTTTTGCACGTTTCGGTTTCCCCGAGACAATTTTGTCGGATAACGGCCCGTAATTCACGTCACAGGACTTCAAACAGTTCATCCGAGAGATGGGCTACTGACATGTGCAAAAAGGACCCTCCAATCCTAGCGCAAATGGGCTCGTGGAACGTTTCGTGAAAACTCTGAAGAATGCGCTACGAAAGGATGACATGCGCCAACCACTCAAGGTAAAGCTAAACAAGTTTCTGCTTGCCTATCGGAACACTCCTCACGTTACAACGCACGAGGCGCCGCCAACTTGTTGTTAGGTCGACGTTTGCGTACGCGCCTTGACGTGCTCAAACCCGTGGTGGGGGAGAGGGTGGCTTACTAACAGTTCAAACAGATGGTGAACCGACCATGTCGAGTGCGCGAAGTGACTCTTGGTGATCATGTTCTCGCACGCAATTACAGGGGACAGCCAAAATGGATGCCAGCAGTTGTGATAGCTCAGACTGGACCAGCGTCTTTCAAGGTTCGTGTATCAACCCCTTCAGGATGCTTGTAGTGGTGGTGTCACAAGAACCAGTTACTTCAAAGCACGATAGTGCCTGCGGAAAACGTTGTTCAAGACAGTGAGTTCTCCGTGGGGCCACACAGCGACACCGGATCGTCACCAGCTGCGGAAAACGTCATTCAAGACGATGGGTTCTCCGTGGGGCCCGACGGCGACCCCGGATCGGGACCAGCACTTTCAGCACCACCAGCTAGTGTTTCTCCTTCACTACCGATGTCGCAGGCTGACACTTCATGGGGCGACGAGGATCGACGCTACCCAATTTGATATCGTCGCCCACCTGATAGGTTCCAAGCAGGAACGGGAACTTTGATCGTTTCATAAAAAGGGGAGGAAGTGTTGTGTCAGCGATAGCACGCCTAATAAGCAGACTGCTGTTAGTGCGCATGTGCGCACAAGTGCTTATAATGTTGTGCTATGTGTGCTAACCCCTGATTCCTGATGTAACCATGAACCCGTAAACTTTGGGCAATAAACACCGTTTTCCCGTTGGAATCCTTGCCTGATCACTCACTGGCAGAGACATTACACAAATCAAGAGATCAGATTCGTGGAACTTTCAAAACTGATCAACAAGGCGAAAATAAGAGATATTGAAAATTATAATGTCAGAAAGATTGAGGAAGCAGTAAAAAATGGACACAGCTTGAAATCGGTGAGTATGAAACTTGCCATAGGACAAACCAAGATGTATGCACTGAAAGATAGGTGGGGTAATATCAGCAATCTCGAAGATGTAGTAACAGCAGCGGAAGAATTGTGTACTCACCTGTACAGTACCCAGGGGAGCCATGATACTTCCCTTCGAAGTAGTAATGGATGCTCTAACTAGTGATGAAGTTAGAAGAGCCTTGCAAGACATGAAATGTGGAAAAGCTGCAGGAGAAGATGCAATAACATTCAATTTAATTAAAGATAGAGGAGACATAATGCTTGAAAAACTTGCGACCCCTTATATGAAGTCTATCGACTTCAAGGGTCCCAGAGAACTGGAAGAGTGGCAACATTATACTAATCCACAAAAAGGGAGACATTAAAGAATTGAAAAATTATAGGCCCATTAGCTTCCTCCCAGTATTATACAAGATATTCACCAAGATAATTTCCAATAGAATAAGGCCAACACTGGACTTCAATTAACCAAGGGAGCAGGCTAGCTTCAGGAAGGGATACTCTACAATGGATCACATCCATGTCATCAGGTAATCGAAAAATCCGAAGAGCACAATCAGCCTCTCTACATGGCTTTCATAGATTACAAATTCACAGCAGTCATAGATTACCAGCAGTTATAGAGGCATTACATAATCAAGGAGTACAGGACGCTTGCGTAAGTATCTTGGAAAATGTCTACAAAGATTACACAGCTACCGTGATTCTCCACAAGGCAAGTAGGAAGATACCTATAAAGAAAGGGGTCAGACAAGGAAGCACAATCTCTCCAATGCTATTCAGTGTGTGCTTAGAAGTATTCAAGCTATAAAACTGGGAAGGCTTAGGAGTGAGGATCAATGGTGAATATATCGGCAACCTTTGGTTTGCAGGCGACGTCCTGTTTAAAAACACTGGGGACGAGTTACAACAAATGAATGGGCCTTAGCAGAGAGAGTGTAAGAGTGGGGTAGGGAAGATTAATATGCAGAAGGCAAAGGTAATGATCAATAGCCGGGCAAGGGAGCATGAGTTCAGGATCGTCAGTCAGCCTCTAGAGTTGGTGAAGGAGTACGCTTAGCTAGGTCAATTGCTCACAGGGAACCCTGATCATCAGAAGGAAATTCACAGAAGAATAAAAATGTGTTGGAGCGCATACAGCAGATACTGTCGTTTCCTGACAGGAAGCTTACCATTATCATTGAAAAGAAAGGTGTACAATCAGTGCATTTTATCGGTGCTGACGTATGAGGCAGAAACTTGGACACTGACAAAGAAGCTTGAGAACAATTTAAAGACCACACAAAGAGAAGAGCGATGGAACAGAGAATGTTAGGAGCAACGTTAAGAGACAGAGAGCGGTGTAGATCAGAGAGCAAACGGGGATATCCGATATTCTACTTCGTATTAAGATAAAAAAATAGAGCTGGGCAGGTCATGTAATGTGTAGGTTAGATAACCGGTGGACCTAGTGTTACAGAATGGGTGCCAGGAGAAGGGAAGCGCAGTCAAGGATGGCAGACTAGGTGGGGTGATGAAATCTAAAAATTTGTAGGTGCTAGTTGGAATCAGTTGGTGAAAGACAGGGGTAAATGGAGATTGCAAGGAGAGACCGTTGTCCTGCAGTGGACATTAAGTAGGCTGATCATGATGACGTACATAGAACACAGCAAGGAGTGTTTGCTTGAGGAATTGCTGTGGGCCAATGTTCATAGCTTGCAAGAAGGTTAGCATTTTCATTGCCTCAGCGGCACATCGAATCGTGGCAAAAGTGTTACAACTTCATTTAATTTATGATTTACGTGCCAAAACCACAATCTGATTATCAGGCTTGCCATAGTGGGAAGACTGGATCTGGATTAATTCTGACCACCTGTGCTGTAACGCACACCTAAATTTAACCACATGAGTGTTTTTGCATTTGGCCTTTTCAAAATGAGGCCATCATAGTCAGGATCGAACCCGCAATGTTGACCAACGCCGTAGCCTCTAAAGTACTGTTGGGTACAAAAGTGTTGATTTGCTGGCTGGCCGCTTTCTTGACGCTGTGGTGCCTTACTGCAGTTTTGCGTCTGCACACTCTGCACCAGCCCTCTGCAGGACAAATTTGCAAGATGTTTATTTTTCAGAAATAGCAAAAATGCATATACCCTACCTATAATTGACATTTATCTTTCTCAACTGTTGCCAGGTGTAGTGGTAGCCTTCCTTTTACTGACGAGATCCCAAATGACGCATGCTTTCTGACATCACATTGCCGCTTTCTCAGGCCGTATAGGCGAGCTGCCACAAGAGTGCTAAAGTGTTTGTTCACTTGTTTTGCAACTGCATAGGTAACTGAACAGCTAATGCACCTGGTTGTACCCCTTTTTGTGCCCCTCTCTCTACTCCCTTTCCGGACTGTTGTGTGTGATCAACAAAGCAGGCAGATTTTGCAATGCTTTTTCTGGGAGATGGCTTTGTGGCGACTCCTAGGGAGCTCCAGAAAGGATTGTGGCCATGCGTCTCCTGTCAAAATGAGTAGTGTATGAGGTGCATGCTGCAGCGGGAGTCCTCTTTCGCACTTCCTTAAGAACACTCCGCACCATCTAGCAGTACTGCTGCGAAGCTTTCGTGTTGTAACAGAAATGTATGGTACGCTGGTGGGTGCAAATGCTGAGAAATGCATCATGTTGCCACTGGGCTCCTCTCTCACTTTTCTTTCTGGACACGCTGTGCCATCTAGTGGCACTGCCAAAAAGCTTGCATGTGGCCTCTGAGACCAGAAGCGTGGCGCACTGGTGCTTGCGAATGCTGGGAATCATTCCCTTGTTTGCTGCACACTCACTGGCACATACTCAATGCCCAAGTTAGCAAGACGTTCATTGAAGAGCAGCACATACCCAGTGTATTCATGGTGCAGCTCTAAAGGGAAGGCATGAAAGGTGTTCATTGAAAGTGGCACATACGCAGTGCCTTTGTGGTGCAGCCTGCTAATCCATCACATTGCTGTCCTTGAGGAACCCTTGTGACGTAGGATCGATTCTGCTGAACATGGGAGAATTTTAAGGGATTTTTTTCATCATTGCAGTGTGGCACATTCCCAGTGGGACATACGTAGTTACTCAAGTTGGCGTCAGTGATGTTCATTGAAGAGTGGCGCACACCTACTGGCACTACCCAGTAACCCAAGTTGGCTTCAGAGGTTCATTGAAGACTAGCACAGACCAAGTTGCACATATCCAGCACTCCAGTTTGGTGTGAAAGTTTCTTCAGCCGCAGTATCTACCTAGTTTCACGTTCAAAGTGATCTATGTCGATGTGAAAGAAGTTAGTTGAAGAGCAACGTGTATGTACATATTGCCACATACATAGTGAACGAAGTTTGTTCGACGGTTTGTTTCAAACCCTGTTACCTCAGCACAGCAGCTTGGTGCACTACCCATTCGACCACTGACTACCCAGTAACCCACATAGGCAGGAATATGATTAGATAAAAGCACACATAGATACAAATGTACAAACGTACATGGATAGCCCCTGGAAAGTTTGTGAAGTACCCAAAGCGTGTTAACACATTAAAAAGATACTCGTATGTTCATAATGTGACAGATTGTGGGAGAAAATAGTGATATCCATTTGAGACTCCATTCATATGGCTTAATATTTATATGTGATTCATATAATGTGTAATTCACAGCAAGAACCTCAGCATATTTAACACCTCAATTTTTTGATGGCTGAAATGTAATATTGTGCAGGAAGTTGCCTGTGTTTAGCTCTGAAGACAAATTCTTTGGTTTTGTGTTAATGATTAGCTTTTTTAGTTTTGTATACAAATCTAATGCCTCCATAACCTTATTCACCTCTGCAAAAGCCTCATTAGGAATGAAAAAACTGCAAAAATGCTGTTATCAGCATATGTTGCAAATTTAGGAACAGGAGGAAGAAACTCGTGTATATACAGTGCAGGAACAGAAAACACTCAGATATGCGGCTTTCACTTTGCTGGTGCCCTAGCAGCAAGTGCCTGTGGAAGCGATATCAGTGCATTGCACAGATATGTAGAAATTTGACATAACTACCAACTGCAAGTTATCTGCTGCAACTCTAGATGATCTTGCCGGAGGAAAACATCTAGATGTACTCTGAACTCATGTGTTCTGTTTAACAGTGAACTGCACTATAAATGTTAAAAAGTAAGAGGTGAAGAATGCTCCTTTGAGAAACTTTGGAAATGATCATTTTAGCGAACATTGCATCATGTATGGAAATGTGTTGGCACCTGTTTGATATCAAAAAGTGTGAAATACAGCAGGATATACCATAGTGGCTTAATTTATTTACATGAATACTGTGGTTTAGATGCTCAAATGCCAAGCAAAATCAATAAAAACAGCAACATATTTCTTATCCAGAAGGTTTCTCAGTATGTATACTTTTTTCGTCGAGCAAAAGAAGCTCAGGGAACGGTTCTTTATTATTATTTTTTTCAAAGCCATATTGAAGTTTTGATTAAGTACCATGCTTTGCATCAACAAAAAATCTGTAAATATGTAATAAATATGTAATTCTATTTTAATATCAAGCCTTACTTTTGAGACTGGACACACACTCTTCCCACATTATGCACATAGCTAGAGAAATTACTGACTCACTATATTTAGTTTCGAGCTTTTGCAAAGAGGCCTTGGCTGAAAACTCTTCTTCTAATCATAGAAACAAGACAGAATTTGAAGGAAGATGGAAACATTTTTGCTTGGTTTTCACTAATGAACCTCCCACTTATATTCTTACATTGCCATCTACTCACTTTTCGGAAATGCCGGCTGTTATTATAGATACTCAAGGAATCTCCAATTTAATCGATAACCTTAATCTTTCTAGTGCGCCAGGCCCAGACGGCATAACGGCCAAAGCTTTAAAGCGCACCAAATCTCAATTTAGCCGCTTCTTGAAATTGATTTTCACTCAATCTATTGCCTCTTCCACTATTCCAAATGATTGGAGAATTAGCAGTATTGTACCTGTGTACAAATCTGGTAGTCGTTCCAGTCCATGTAATTACCACCCTATTTCCCTAACTTGCATACCTTGTAAAATTCTAGAGCATATATTGTACTCCAGCATTGAATCTCATTTAGACAAGCACTCTTTTTTCTTTCCCAATCAACATGGAATTAGACGAGCCCACTCATGTGAAACGCAGCTGTTCGAATTCACCACAGACCTTCACCTCCACCTTGACTCCCATTTCTAAACCGACGTTATCTATCTTGACTTTGCAAAGGCGTTTGATCGTGTCGCCCATCTACGTCTTAACGCGAAACTTGCTTGTCTTAATCTCGACCCACTTGTATTGTCCTGGATTGAATGTTTTCTCACAAACCGCTCACAACACATTGTAATCGATAACCTCAAGTCGACAACTAGTCCAGTCTTGTCAGGTGTACCACAGGGCTCTGTGCTCGGACCTCTTTTGTTTCTAATTTTTATAAATGACCTCCCTAATAGCATTCTTTCATCAATTTGGTTATTCGCTGATGACTGTGTCTTGTATTGGTGCATATCCTCCCATAATGACCAACTAATACTCCAGGAAGACATAAGCAAAATAGCAAATTGGTGCTCTATTTGGCTCATGTGCCTCAATGTTTCCAAGTGCAAGTACATGTGTGTAACTCGCAGGCAGGACCTCATTAACCCCCAGTACTTTCTTAATTCCACACCCCTGACTAACGTTGACTCTTACCATTATCTAGGCGTTACTATCACCAATCAGCTTACGTTGTCTGCACACATAACTCAACTTATAAACGACTGTTCTAAATCACTTGGCCTACTCAAAAGATAGATTTTTCTGTCTCCTGTTCGTGTACGCAAGCTCGCCTATGAAACATTCATTCGGACTAAACTTGAGTACGCCTCAGCAATTTGGAACCCTCACCAGTCTTATCTAACTCACTCAAAGCAATGCAGAATCGCGTAGCACGTTTTATCGCTTCAAACTATGACTGGCATACAAGTATAAGTGGCATTAAATCATCCCTCAGCATCCCTAGCCTAACACTTCATAGGAAGATTTCACAACTTTCCCTTTTCCACAAACTCTATTATAATTTCCCACATCTCAGGAACATTCTTTTACTTCCGCCCAACCGCTTTTCTAAGCGTCTCTTTAACAACCAGAGTCTACAACGTCTCCATGGTTCCTCTAATGCCTTCAACAAATCTTTCTTACCTAGTGCTATTGAATTGTGGAATGCACTACCCAACAGCATAGTAAATGAAAGTAATCCAGATAAATTTAGACACCTATTGTCAGGTTTTTTAAACCCTTAACCTACCACTACTATGATGTTACTCTGTGATATTGCCAGTTGTGTTGCCATTCCTACTGCCGGTTCGTACCTTACTTTGTTTTGTTTTTTAATTTTTCTTGTCCATCGTCTAAAACCATGTATACTAAATTTTGTTTACCGTTGTACAAATGAGTTAACCATTCTATAATAATGACCATAGTGTTTCTAGATGCTTTTCCCCCCCTTGTGTAATACCCTGAAAGGGGTACTTAAGGGACAATAAATGATGATGATGAGTAGTCAAGCAATGAATGTCACTTTAAGCTGTAGAAACATGATGGCAGCCCAAGAGCTGTGCTGTCGTCTCTACACTAATTTTTGGTAGAAGGGCAAAGGTGGCGAGCCGAGTGGCGGCTGCAGTAGCCAGTGTGGCAAGCTTCCAGAATGACACTGCACGTGCCAAGCTTACACCTTGAGCACACACCTCCCAACTTTATTTCCGTCCGAACGCCGACCAAAACACCCAGTTTTGTGGCACCGGTGTACGCTACAAGCTAAGGGTACAAGGCAACAAGGGGACTTGTCTTTATTAGGGCAGTAACTGCTTTCCTTAGCAGTGTTTTTATGTATGCATAGCTCGCTCTCCCCCACCATTAATGGGGGAGGAGAAAGAGAATAGGCTGAGGCATGGTGTGGCATAACATCAATAAATGAAGAGGAGGTAGTACATGGGCTGGAAACGACCTGGGGAGGGACAAATGGAACTTTAGAGGTACGAGAGTAAAGGCAAACAACTGCTTTTGGGTTCTATTGTGCAGTGGAGATAACTTGAACCAGAAAATTATTCACAGACGTAGGTAAGTGCGGCCAATCCAGTGTCTGGTTTTCTAAGAAAGCAGGAACTATTCACCCAAATATACCAATGTGCTCCGAGACATAAGCAATGTTCCACAGGATACTACGCAGTCTTAGAAAGCGTTGAGCGCCTTAAAAAAGCACTCCTGGTTATACCAAAAGTCGCACATTGCTGCAACGGAAACTTGAGACATATTAGTACATGCAAAAATAAACCCTCAGTGTACTGTCATCATAGCAGCCTGTGCTCATCCCAGGTGCAAGACCTGCGAACACCTTCAATAGGACATAAAAGTTAAAAGCACTGCTCCCAAGCGATTGTACACACAAAATCAGTTGAAACGTTATCTACATGCTGGAATATTCACTGCACCACAAACAATATATTCGTGAAACAGGACAGCCATTTAACGTTAGACTAGATGGGCACCGTGCCAACATGGCCAAGAAACTTTCTAATGTGGCGGCACAGCACTTTGATCTGCCAGGTGATAATTAAACTTTATATCCTGCAGTCAAACTTCCAGTCTCTGAGAGATAAAAAATATAGAAAGTCATATCTAATTCACAAGTTTACTATACCACCAAACAACAGGCTTAAATGTTTCAAAGGGAGCTCCTGAATCAAAATAGTAATCACAAATTATACCCAGTAGTCCATGACTGTTACCTTCTTTTTTTCTTTTAATTTCCAGATGTGTGTAGTGCACTTGTACACTCCTCGTTAAATAGACGGCAAGCGACGGCATGGCGCCTCTTACAAACAGATACATATCCGAACCCGGTGGCCTACCACCGCTACTACCCGGACCTTTACACGGATAGATGTAGATACTGTGAAGAAAGGGCGGACCTACAACATATGGTTTGGACTTGTCCTCGTACACCCATACAGAATAAAATAATTAAGACGTGAGAGCAGTGGGAGACCGCGTTGCTCAGCTGTGCACCGGAAGACCAACTCAAGGCAATCCAGCAGGCCGAAGATGCCGCCAGGGCCCAAGGGCTCGAGGCCGTCATTTAGGTAGAGGCCTAGGTCTCAAATCTGCTGTGCACAAATAAAGTTTATTCCTCCTCCTCCTTCTGTTGCAATTACTCCGTTCAATAATGTAATTGATTACAGCTCTCAGTTACTGTCCCGCAAAAGTTGCTTGATTACTTCTGCATTACTTTCCTCTGAACTTTTACATAGTACTGTAAACAGAATGAGCTGGCCAGGCCTTTTCAGTGCATCCTCTGCAGCCCTTCATACATTGCTTGTCTGCACTAACAGTTGCTTTTAAAAAATTTCACTTGTGCATCGTCCCTTGTTTTTGTTATGAAAACATCAGCAAAGACACTGAAAACTGGTTCTAGGAGAGAGGTTAGCTGGATGCATGCCGTGGAGGTAGGGTAGTGTTGTAACATATAGGGAAATTGTGCACAATGTTTTGGTTATTCAGCACTGGGTCCTTTATGAAGCACAGTGCTTCATTGTTGGGACTTGGAGAAGATGCTCCCGGTTGGGCAAACGAAAACCTGAAGAAAAAGTTATCCATATGTGATCTCCTGGCATTATTGTCCTAAGTGACCTTCGCTATCGAGCCATACCATCGTCTGTTCAATTAATTGGCCAACACCTGGTCGAGCATTTCAAGCCCCTGAGTTTGCTTATGTGATTATACAGATTCACAAGGCTGTGGCGTGGTATGTTTTGGGACATCCTGCTGTAGTTTTCCCCAGATTCGGATTCTCAAAACTTCATTGCTTGTTACAGCTTGGTTACATGTATAGTTGGTAACTGGAAAAAGTAATTGAGTTATATGGAGCATTACAGAGTAAGAAAACAAAGTAGTAGTTAAATTAGTAGAAAATGTAATTGATTACTAGTAATAATGCACATTTAATTTGTTAGGTACAAGTCTGATGCATATGCATGTCGTTCCAGTTTTCATTTGTGCCCTTGAAGGCCCCCTCACCAGGCCTGGCCAATTTGAGCTGACAAGCGCAAACCATACATTGTGCGATAACAATCGTGTCTGCAAAGTATTACATTACTACGCGCTGCGGGAAGATCTGAAATTTCACCCTCTTCACTCGCGGCCGCCGCGCTCCAAGCCGCACGGTGACGTAATTGTGTCCCTGCGCCTACGTAATCGTGTCCGCAGTGTGACGTCGCTCGTGGTGACACGTTACTTCGAGAATTATTCAAGACAACATCTTTTATCGGTGCGATCTGTTGCTTGAATTGACGAATTGAAGTTTAGAGAAATAAAACACATTAACGGAATGTCTGCATGTTTTTTATTTTACTTCGCACCAAAGCAAGAGAGATGTACTTTGGCTTCGTTTGCTTGTTCCCACGGTCATGCGGTCATGTGCGCAGTTACCGAAACTATGCCATTTTCTACCGTGTTCCAGTGTGTGATCATGCTCTGCGATCCGCTTGTTCTGTCTCAGTATTCGTGTAGCACTGAATTATACCGCTAGTCATGTTTCCTTGTGCACAGCGTGCAAAACCGTGCGCTGCACGAACAAGACAACAGCTCGCGCAAGACTCCATCGGCTGAAGTGTGTAGTGTCGAAAAAAAAAAAGAAGCTTGGAGCAAAAAAACAAAAATGAAGGTGGGGCCTGTGGCATATGCATCATGCAATCCTTGCGGTCCGGTATGGGAGAACACAGGGAAGGAATTTCGTTTGCGTAGGCTAGACGGAGCGAGTGGAGAGAGTCTTGCTTGGCAGTGGAGCCCGCCTGCTGAAATCATGGGTTCGCAGCACTGAAATATTTCTATGTCGGCTATTAATGAGCTGATTTGAAAACTTTTTGCGGCAGAATGCTCCCTAGAGGACACGTGACAACCTCCAGCGTATGACCAAAATTTGCTATGGGGCCTGGTGAGGGGCCTTTTAACTGAACCAGAGTCTTCTTAATACCTTTTTCTGTTGAAGAACTCTGACAGAACACAAGGTGCTACCAAGTATTTGTCCTGCCCTCTTCCAACCTCTTTAGAACTCCAGAGAGATTATTTAAATAGTTGCTGCTCTCTTAGAAAAACAGACACTGAATTGACCGCGCCTACCTCCATCCATAAATTATTTCCAGTCTCTGATTGTTATCTACACTCCTTGATAGAGCCCAAGACCAGTACTGCCATTGCTTGCCTTTACTCTCATAACTTCCTTTTGTCGCTCCCCATGTCATTACCGGTCTCTCTACTGGCTCCTTTTTGATGTTACCTATGCCACACCACTCTCCAGCTTATTCTCCTCCTCCTCCCCTATTGAGTGTGTGGGAGAGTGAGCTATGCATACATAAGATATGCTGCTAAGGGAAGCTGCTGCTCCCCTGACAAAGACAAGTCCCTTTGTTGAAATGTTGGCTTAAAGTGACATTCCTCATCCGGCTACTCCTCATCGTTCTAATCACATGACGATAGATGGCCATTACACCTAATGTCACTAGATTTTTCGTACACCAAAGTGGGACGACAGGAGTCGGAGGTAGAAATGAAATGATTCAAAATTTATCTTAAGTTTTGTTTGTGTGAAGAGAAACGCTTTTTCAAGTTCTTCTATAAGCTTGCACTTGTGTTTAACTTTGTGTTTCACTTTGGGTTTCAGTGCACTTGCATTGGCTCGTTAGCCAATGTATTGAAAAGTTCTATTAGTTGGATCAAGAAAACGTATGAGCCGTAAGTGGTCATCCTTTCTAGGAGGGCTGCAATCTTAAAACACTTGGAAAGAACTGTTCGCTTGCCCTCGCAAGATTGATCAAAATCATGCTCGCGTCAGCAAAAGCTCCTTTCTGACCAATCATGCAAGGGCAAGTGAACGGTTTACTTTCTGTACCATTACAAAATGCTGGTGTTGCTGCCTTACTTCCAGCACTGTTTCGCTTTGCTGCCTGCCTCTCGAGTCCTTTTGAAAGTGGCACCACCACAACTGAGAATGTGAACAGCCAATTTGGCACCACAGGGCAGGTCACGGTGGGGCAGGCATTACAGGACGATTTGGGGGTCTGTAGAAACCAAAGCAGGACGAAATGCCGTCCTCCATGTAAGTTGTGAGACAATGGGACCATGGCAATAAAAGTGGGACATGTCCCGACTAAGTCGGGACATCTGGTCGCCTTAACTAAAGTGCTCTAGAGCTAGCAAATTTATGTAGTGGCACCTGAGTACTAGTTTAGGAAGAACATACATTCAAAGGAATTTTTTTAATTATGCTGTAATAGCAATGCTATAGGCATTGAATGAATGACTATGAGACTGCAGAAGTTTCTCGCTTGTCTTAGCTACCCTCTTCGCACTCGCTCTCTCCTCCTCACTGTGTAGTTTTATATACTCTGTCTTACAAACGTGGTGCAGTGCAGTAGAAGACAAAAAAAACTACAGGTCATATCAGCCAGGCAACAAAGCGAACCAAAAGGTGAACGGGTCCTTACTGTCCGTCACTGATAGCCCTACCCATGACGCCTACCTAAAGAAAACCTTTAGGGGAGAATCAGTGGTGCACATTGATGGCCTCCTCCTTTTACAGAACATGCAGCCCACTCTTATCCCTTGTCATTCTAACAGTTGACAGCTTTTATCCTGGTGTTGTCATGCGCATAGCCCTACTGGTGTCACAGTGTGCAGAGAAGGTACTGCAAAAGTGCAGAAAGAAGCACAGGATTATTTTTTGAATCTGTGGCTACCTTGAAAACTGCAACCCTGGCATATTCATCAGATATTATTTTCATAGTATTCAAGTTTGTAGAAAATGTGTTCAAAATGTTAAAGGCGATGTAGAGACAGCACTGCCCACCAACTGAATTAGACGCTGCAGTCCAGTAACACCATTCAGTCATTCCTGCAATGAAGCGAGCGGCTTCCAAACCATGTCTTCAGTTTTGCACATTTAGGTAGGAAATCAAGGGGGGAATGTTGAGTACAGCAACGTTTGAGGAAACCTGGTTTGAATTCAGGGTACCTTTCTCTATCCAGAAAAGCGGGACCGGCTCTAAAGGGGAACAGAGGGCGCACTCGACCTTCCAATATTTTCTCCTGTCGTTCCTCCGTCGCCCCTCCCCTCTTTCCACCATGTAGTGCCACGTGATAAATTGCCCTCGTGATCTCCCAATCAAAATGGAGGTCGATGGTCTGCTCCCTCCACACCAGAAATATCTTGGTGTCGCCCCTGTAGCCAAGCCAGGAAAGTTTTTCAGGCAGATTTGAATGTCGAGTCCGCGATGACAGGAATCTGTCCATGTCTAGTCATTTGCTTTTGACACATGGTGTCATCACTGCACCTTGGCTGTGAGTCCAACTCTGAACAGTGCACTGTGATAGGGACAATTGGTGGTTTACTTTGTGCCTGTCTTATTTTTGAAGCGAGAGACAGTCTCTTTAGTGCAGATTGCCAGCAAGCCATTTTCTGGAAAAGCCATTCTGGCTAAAAGAGGGCAAAATTCTGTGCTTGTCAGGCATTGAATGTTACTGTGGATTTTCTGTGAAAGTGACTATAATGTACCTGAGTTCCCCATATACATGAGCATAAGCTTCTATATCATAATTTCTCATTGTTTGCTTTTCCTTATTCTCCCCTTACCAATCAGCAAATAACAATGGCTTATATACATATACCTCTATGCATGGTTTGTGCACTTCAACATGGTATGCTATTTTTCAAGCCAGGTAACATCAAATGTCTCCCAAAGCATTAGAATTGGTGCCATTATTACGTGCATTTTATCCTACACAACCTGTGCAGACACTCTGGCTACCTGCACGGCTTTGTAATAATAATTACATCATTTTTTTAGATAAAAAGACACTGATTGATGCAACGGCACCGACTGCAATGATGCTGAAAAGACGCAGTGGTGCTGATTGAATTTGAATTCACAATGCATACTTTTTAACTCTCTTACAAGACAAACTAAAGATACGCAATGGAGTTTGTGTTCTGAAGCTTCAGGTGCTAATGTGCGCAGAGCTTTTAACAGAATTGAAGGAATCTGATCTTATATTTATTGTACCGGTGAATGACAATAGGGAATCAATGCATGAAACTACTGTAATATTCATATTGAACTTTCAATCAGTTCTCGAAGAGGCCTAATTTGAAGCATAGCATCAGTGTTCCCAGTGTGATGTATGTCTGTTTGGTACCTGTTTTCAACACAACAGCAATAGGTTGGTACTGAAGAAGTGATGCATATCTTACACTTGCTTTTTTTGTTTTTTTCATTTGCACAGCAGCTATAGGTTGCTTGGTCCGCTGTTGCAACAGCCATCGTTATGTTCTGTTTAAGCCCGCCTAGTATTGCCGAAGCTGTGGCTGATACACGAACAGTGAAGGGCCACAGATAATATGCAGAATCAAAATGATGCAAATAAAGAGCTGCTTAAATACGAAAACTATTTATTAAAATTTAGCAGTTCAAGCATGGATTGAGAAGATTGTGCCACATCTATATAGCAGGAAGAAAGTGTCACCATGAAGAGCATCAAACTAGGGGTTGTTATTTTGCATGCATCTGCAATCGAGAGTAATCGGAGTACAAATTTCGTAATTCAAAACTTCAGTGGCACGCTGCAAGCGCCTGTCGTCCAGTCTGATAGGGGAATGTGCCAATCAGAGAGCCATATTGATGTTCTTACCACGTTTGTGAGCGCCCTTACTGGGTTTTGTTTGAGCCAGTTGCAGAGCCATTCCTCTTCTTTCATTTCGGACGTTCTGTACTACTTTGCGGACTTTCTCTAGTAGGCGTACTTGGTTAGCCTGTTCTGCTCAAGAGCCTCGACTCGCGACCTAGTCGGTTGCTCCCACACACTTCCACATTCCGAGACTTGGGGCTCGCAATACAACTATTTGACAAGATTGAGGAAGACCAACACTATGGAATTTGAAAACCAATTTCACGAACGGTTTGGTCTTCGCATAAATTCAAAGAACGGAGTACATCGGCAGGATCCGCTTGACCAGCTGCTGCCTTGCATGAAGTGGACGTGTCTCCACGCTGCGAAGACTGCACACAGTGCGCACTGCGTTAGCCCCGTTTCATATCGTCTAATAAGCTAACAACCTCGTAACAAAGTAATCAGCGTGTCGAGCTTGGCCTTGTTCTCGAGTGAAATGGCGCAACACGCTCTGGGGGATCGGCCATGAGTCGGTCAGTGAATCTCTTGTGGCGGGAAAGGCATAATCGTTTCGCATATTTTGTGACTGGAGAATTGCAGTTGAAATAGACTTGCACGAGTAGTTTCCGTCGTGTCGGAGCATACCACGGTTTCATTTGCAACTTGTCCCGCAAGAGTCGGCAAAAAGGAAACACTTCTAACATGTAGCGCAACTTTAAAAAAAAAAAAAGAAGCTATGAATTGATCTCGTATGCACGCGGCTTAGTGAGAGCATAGCACTTTTTTCTATCCACACAGAACCTATGCGAATTACAGAACCTCCGCATTCAAGTGGTAGAGGTATAGTTTAAGAACTGCTTTTGAGACGCCATTTCCGAGCGCCCGGATAGCTCAGTCGGTAGAGCGTTAGGCTTTTAACCTAACGGTCCGGGGTTCGAGCCCCCGTTCGGGCGCATTTTTTTTTTTTTTTTTCTTTTTTTATCACTGATTCAGCATTGCGTACTTCATATACATTTTCAGAACATACTAAGAGACGGCGTTAGATTCATAAGTTGATATAGCCGAACATAGGTGCGAGATCTTCGATCGTACGTTTCCACCCACTAAAACACATTCTCACTCCCTCTTTCGCAAGCGAAAACAAAACTGAACCATTTCAAATTCTAAATATTCTTGGTTTTTTGGGTTTTCTGTGTGTGTGGTTTCTGTGCGTAGATAACCTTTCGCATAAATACCTTCGCGGTGCGCTCTAAACTGCCGCTTAGAAAAGTTATTGAGCGTTTTTGAAATTTGCACTCTTTTTCTTTCGTTCTAGCAATATGTACGCGCGCAATTTAATTCCTTAAATAAACGGCCATTGCTTTATTTGCTATCATGCTTGTTTATGTGCGCCCGCCCCCTCACCCCTCCAAAAAGAAAAAAAGAAATCCGTGTTTTTATTTTGCAGCGAATAAAAAAAATAACGGGGATTACACATTTAAGGGTATAGTGTACTAGTTATCCATTTAAAAAGTAATTACTGAGTACTGGTGCTCTCAGCGCTTTTCTAGTTGTTGCTCTTCCCTGTCTCCTTGGTGAACTATGCTAGACATGGTTTTATATTCCCTTAGAGTAAGAAGCATGTGCTTGACCAATGATATTTTTTTATTTCTATAGCTTAATTACAGCTTTAAAGTTCGATCAACAGCGCAAGGACACCAGAGGTGGCATAAGAGAGAACAGAGCGCTGACTTCCAACAGTTTATTTTCTTTGTAGAAAGCATCGCTAGTATTCACACACCAGCACACCAACCATGTGTAGAACGCCGTGACAGAACCACACAAAATTCAACGTGGTGATGGCCCGAGGTATCAGACCTCCCCGTCAGCGAGCGCGACAGAGGGGGTACTGAGGCACCCACCCTTTTAAACATAAAAATTTTCCCGCTTCAACTATCTCGTCCGCGAGACGGTCCCTGCGGGTGTATAGTTTTTTTTTCTGTTATTTTTTTAAATCCTGGATTTGCATTCACACGTGTAGCAGTGGGCAGAAAGCCAAACCTGTTTTGCACGGTCAGCATTGTTCACGTGCGCTTTCAGCCTTTCATTTACGCATCGGCTCGTCTGTCTGATGTAATATTTACCACAAGACAGGGGGATTCGATATGCCACGTTGTTTGTGCAGTCTATAAGTCTATTTTGGTGTCCGATAAGGCACCCTCGTTTGGGCCTAGATGCTGGGATGGTTGGTCGGACGGTCAAAGGTTGCCTAATTTTTCCGGGGCAGAGAAAACCACTTTGACGTTAACACGCTGGGCGACCATTTTCAGATGGCGCGCTATTCAATTCACGTACGGAAATACTGCATTTTTTTTTTTGTCTGTACCGAGTTTGTTCATGGGGATTTACATTCATCACAGCCAAAAAGCTGCGCAGCAGGCCTTCTGCAGTAGAGACTTGTACAAGAGTTGGAAGCCTGCCGAAGTTAGCAGTTCAGTTTGCTCACGAAAGCTGTCGATCATTTTGTGTTCGTAGGAATTGTTTAAGGAATCTTTAAAACGTGAGCTAACAATGCCACGTTTTACTAGCTTAGAGTGCGCGGAGTTGAATTACAGCCTTTGTAGAAAGTTACTTTTCCAGGCGTTTCAGAATGCCATACTGCCGTTATTCGCTGTATTTCCCAAATTCCTACCACAACTATGCAAGCTACCTACTTTCAAAATTCGCTGAAAATATTAGGGATGTTATATTTAATGTGTGGTTAAAGTTTCATGTTTCTGGATTAAATATCGATGGAAAGAACTACGGAACGCTTGTTTGTTTTTTTGCTTATTTTTATGTGTCATACGAGGTTCGTAGTCCGTTTCTCCGGTGTCCTCGGTGAACTTCACGTGGCACCTTGTTTGTATTTCGTGAAAAAAAGGGCACGTTATGGCTAACTTCTACGCATAGTGCGAAATACGTGGCTCAATTGAGACATTTACAGTGAATTGCGTAAGCAAGTGCGGATTATTGTAACGAGCCGCGCAAAATTTAGCCCACCGCCATGACGTAAGCATGAATGCCGCAAAGATAAAGCTTTACAAAAATTGGTGGTCCCCTAATGCCAAATCTATTTGCTAAGTGAAACACGTGTGAATCCAATACAGCTTTTGCAGCTATATCTTTAGGCAGGTGTTCAGAAGTGTCACGCTGCTGTTATCAGCTGCGGTTCCTAATGTCCCGAGATAACTCTTAATTACACAAGCTCTATGTTCGTTATCAATGGGGGAAACCATTTGTGCAATGGGTCGCGAAATATTTACGTTACTGGCTCAATTATATGAGCCTTCCAAATAATTCTTGAGCTCTCCTTTATATATATATATATATATATATATATATATATATATCATGCGTTATACAACGTTTCTCGGTGTCGTCACTGAACTAAACGATACAGCTTGTTTGTGTTTGGTGAAACTAAGGGTCAGGTGACGGGAGATATGTAGGAAAAGTTCAGAGCCGGTGGGCTTATTGCGGCTTCTGCAATAAATCGCTCATGCAAGCGCTCCGCAGCGTTATCAGTGTTTTACGGGTGGCGCAAAATTTAGCATGCTGTCCTGATATAACTAAAAACGCCACGTGGATTAAATTGGGCAGGGATCTGGGGAATGCTACGGCAAATTAGCGTACGAAATAAAAATGTCTATGACTTAAATACAACCTTCTGCAAAAAAATTCTTAAACATGGGCTCGAAAGTGTTGTGCTAATTTTTTACAGTGTGTTTCCCAGTGTCCTTAGGGAGCTCTACGCTGCACATAATTTTCATTTGGGGGGAATAACGGCATTGTATGGGTTATGTGTACGTAAAATTTATATTGTTTCGGTTGATTACGTTCTGTGCAATAAATTGCATAATAAAGCGCTCCAGAGGATAGATGATTGACATTTACAAGCGACTCAAGATTCTGCAAGAAGCCGTGTCATAACTACTGATGCCATCGAGATCAAACGTGGGAATAATAGGGGAACCACTATGGAAAACTTGCTTATGAAGTTAAATGCCTCTGGGTCAGATACACCTCGCAAAATAATTCTGAGAAAGTGTTTCGAATTGTCACGCTGCTGGTCTTGGCTACGTTCCTCACTGCCCGATAAAAAGTTGCGTTGCGTAATAATGGTATTTCATAGAAATGTGGGGCCTCTTTGTTGCAATGCACTATATATGTATGCTTTAATCTGCGCTGTGATGTGAATGTACAAACAACCAAAAATTGAAGCATAAATGTTTTTTCACATAGTCATTGTATAATGTACAAATTATCTTGTTTATTTGTATTTTTCTACATCGTACTTGCTCGTTCTTGTTATGTTTGCTTTTTTTGTGCATTGAATCAGCATGTAAGCCGAACGCGCTTAGGAGCAAGAGTCCCTGTCAGGCCATATGGCCTTTAGCTCGTGTTTTCTCTTTCAACTTCAAACTTCAATGCGTCCCATAATTTTTGCGTTACTGGCGTAATTAGGAGCGTTAGGAAAAAATAATGAATCCTCGATTTTTTAATTGTTTTTATTTCGTTGAGTGATACGTTCTCCCGGTGTGCTTGACGAACTAACTGAGGCACTTTGTTTCTGTTTGGTGAGAGTGGGCCAGTCAATGGGTAATGAGTCAAGGTTCAAAGTGGGTGTGGCCATTGCGGCTTTTGCGATAAATTCTACAAGTGCTGTGGAGCGTTGTAAGTGTACACTACGAGTGGTGCAAAATTTAGCACGTTTTAACACCGTTTTGACTTTCTTTAGCCTGTTTCCTTGGCAGAATGACTAATTCCACCGATGCTAAATATATCTAAAGGGGGGGGGGGCGGAAGACTAAGGCAGATATTTGTGCGAATGTAAATGCGTGCGAAAAAGAATACTGCATTTGCTAAAAATTTAATGAAGTGTTCGAAATTGCCGTACTGGCATTATCAGCTATGCTTCCCAGTAACCCGAGATAACTACTTTGCACCGAATTTATGCTTACTGGAAGTGGGGGCCATATTCCGTGCAATGTGTGACGAAACTGACTTTCATGGTCAAATTAGGAGCGTTGCATATAATTACTGAACTCTCCTTTCCCTCGCTCATTTTATCGTTATACGAGGTTCGTGATAGGTGTCCTCGGTGATCTGCAACATGCGCATTGTTTATATTTGTTTAACATTAGAGACATGATATAGGCAATATGCAAACAAAGTCCCAAGCGTGCGGAAATGCTACAGGCCTTAGTAGAAAATTACTTTTTCAGATTATACGGAGTGTTATAACTGCGTTTTAGGAAAAAACGCAAAATTTAACATGCGGCTCTGGCGGAACTGTAAACTCCAATTAGATCACATCTGGTGAAAATGGAAGTGGGGGGGGGGGGGATGTTATGGCCAGTATACTTGCAAAGCATGTATGTGTGCATAAATTACGGCACTCGTAAAATTTATTTAGCAAGTGCTGAAATGCGTAATATTCTGGAAGGTTCCAGCAAGAACCAGTCTTACAGAGGCAGCGTTTATAATTGCGTGATTTAATTTAATTAGCGGCAACTGAAATTTGGTCGCTACTGCACGAATGAAACGGCTTCGCTGGAAATTGGGTGGCGATTCTGCGAGGTCACACGAGTCTGCAGTTTTTTAGCATTCGGGAGAGACAAGCGTGCAGGCGTCCTCTCCAGGCTTCTGTACGGACAGTCATGTCGGAGGCGCTTCTCGAAGGGTAATTGAGAGGCTCGCGAAGCCTTGTCGCTTGACTTCCGGATTACTATAGGATCGCCAATCTACGTAACGCAACTGGCCATGAGGAGCGAGAATCATAAAAGCTCGCCCAGTGCCCTCCCTCTAATCCTCTTGCGCATGACCGCGAATTAATGGAAGGATCACAGAGGGATTTGCGAACGAGCATTTCTAGTTAGCCGACGGGACCCGTGCTTTCGCTGCAGTGCGCGAAGTTTGGTCAGGCTGAGCGATATCAGTTGGGCCTAAGGGCAGGCGATAACTCTTTATTTATTTTACAGATGCTGCTGTCTTGTTCGAGACAGAGCAGGAGCATGTGCAGAACGGAAAATACAATGTTACAGAACTGAAAAAGAAAATTATGCGATTTTACGTGTCAAAACCACTTTCTGTTCATGAGGCACGCCGTAGTGGAGAACTCCGGAAATTTTGACCACCTGGGGTTCATTAACGTGCACCTACATCTAAGTACACGGGTGTTTCCGCATTCCGCCCCCCATCGAAACGGGACCGCCATGGCCGGGATTCGATCCCGCGACCTCGTGCTCAGCAGCCCAACACCATAGCCACTGAGCAACCACGGCGGGTCAGAACTGAAAAAGTATATCGACAAAATAGCAACAACAACGCTTATGCAGGAGTAGGGCCATGCCGGACAAAGATATCAAAGTACAGGTAATGAAGTGCCTAGTACGAGGTTTATAACTGCTAGAAAAGAAAATGCAACAGCAATGCAGGAACATAGCTCACACACGGCTATAGCTAGGTAGCTCTTCAAGAAATGCTCCGTTTAATCATTTGCGCACATGGATTGAGGGAAGCGACGCAGCGACCACACCGCGCATCGCTACATATACGCCGAAACGTGTGCGCAGTCGGGCTCCTCCCTCGCGCGTTCCGCGGCACACGCTGCGCCATAAAGCGGCGCCGCCGCGAAGTGCGCGCGCGGTGCTTCAATGCTTCTGCGCCTCGATGCACAGGACAGCGTTTTCTCGAAGGAAGTAAGTGGAACGCCAACGCATTTCGCCGGACACCTTGAAAATTAATACGTCGAAACTGGTGCAGTCCAGAGTATTCGTTCCGAGTGGATGCGCCTTGCGAACTCGCCGGCTATAATCCGTAGCTTTAAACATGTGCAGTAATGTAATTAATTTATACGTTAATTAGCGTAATTTTGTTAATTATTCAATTTAGCGTTTTTGATTTCTCGTAGGAGTAATGGCCGCATCATCGAGTAAGTTAGATCAAAGGTTAGAATTGTGCAATCTGCCATAGGCAATTAAAAAAAATTTGGACCTTCTAAAACAGACACCCGGCATATATATATATATATATATATATATATATATATATATATATATATATATATATATATATATATATGTGTGTGTGTGTGTGTGTGTGTGTCTGTGTGTATGAAAATATTAGTTTGTTCCGTCTGGCTGGCATATGAAAAGCCCGCACACGCACAAAAGCAAGGAGAACGGTCGCCGCAAGACGGCGGCAACTGTTTCGCGAGGGGAGCAAGCCGAGCGAAACCGAACTGGCTGCTCCCCCTTTCCCTTCTCGTTCTCTATGGCAGCCGCTAACGAGAGAGTAATGATGTTAAGGCCCAAGGCACTGTGCGCTGCAGGCGCGTGGCGTCGCGGCTTCGGAAAGAACAGGCGTCCGTAGAGTCCGCGTATATACACACTGCTAAACTAATGGTCGCGCGCTGTATACCAATTAAGGATCGCGTCTGGAACCGCTTTTGAGTCTCGGCTTTTTGGCTTTTGGCCCCCGTGGAAGCTGCAGTACACTGGCAGGAATGGCGAAATACTCTCGGGTGCGGAGCGTGGTTCTATGAACGTTCCCCATATGAACGTCCCGGGAAGACAAATGTGCAGGGAACGCCAGTTATCGCTTGTGAACGCTGTAGAGCGAGACAGGCTCTTAAAATTGCGAATAATCTTATCGAATGGCCCATGGCACAAGTGTGCTTGTCTGGAGTTAATGGAAACAACTTTAAAGTTTAAACTGTGTGTGTGTGTGGGGGGGGGGGTGGCGAGGTTGGCTGGCTGGCTGGCTGGCTGGCTATTTGTTATGGAGATATGTGCTACTTTTTCTTTTCACGCATGACACCTTCGCAGTGTTTCGCCGCAGTTCTTGCTATACAACGTTGCCTGGCCCTCCGCTTTGCGCGTTAGGGAATTTTAAATCTATCGACCCAAAGTTACGGGAAGCTATCGGCCGTGCGTATACAAAATTAAGGAAATGTAGTAAAGTATACAGTGAATAGCCAAGCGGAGTTTGTGTCTGCATACGTCAGCTAGCCTGGCTCAGTCCGTTAACGCATAATTCCTTTTCTGTAAGCAACCGTCCCCTACATGTTACCGCTGGGGCTTCATTTTCTGAGTCAACGATGACTGCGCACAGCTGGCAATAAGCATTCGCTGTATATATGCCCGCAAATAGCGCAACATTCTGTTCAAAAGTATTGGCGCAGTAGATCGTTTGTGTTACGCGGCATTCTTATGTGCTATACCAGAGCTTTCCGAAGCAACGAAAAAACTCTGGTGTCTTGCGCGCCAGAACCAAGACATGATTATGAGGCAGCGCCGTAGTGGGGAACTCTGGATTAATTTTGACCACGTGTTGCCTTGATGATACTTGAAAAATAATTGCAATATTGTCAAATACGCCCGAGCAGAGCGGGAGCGGCAAGGATGTATATAGTATATATTGAACGGGTCTCATCTCTTATATACTAGCCTCATTCAGCAGCGACGCAGGAATGCCCTCCTCTCGCCACTTTGTCGCTGCAGAGCACTTGCCTTCCTATAGACTTGCTCCAGGCCATGACATCACACACATAGCTGCCTACCGTTGCCTACCGCGAACTTGTTGGTTCTGGCAGGCGCACGACTCTATTGGTCCTGGCTGATTTATTGTCGTATATACAGGAAGGTACAGATAATTGCGGCCACGAATTGAAGTGGCTTGACGAAAAAAAAAGTCTTTTTTATTATGCCGATGCACCTGTCCTCTAGTGACGTCATAGGTTTTTTTGTTTTGTTTACAAGCATGAAACTTGGCTGCACGCTCGGATAGGCGCAATAGTGCCCGCAATAGTGTCTTGGATGCCTCTGAATTATACACACAAGCTTTTTAAAAATTTCCCGTTTATTCAGTGTTGTATTCTTGTAATATAGAAAAGAAAGACAGCTCTACCGTCTCCAAATGTTCAACCGTCTGCACCGCTCAATTTTCCTTGTCGTCTATGATCCGACATCGCGCATTCAACGCGCATTGAAACTGATTGCGCAGCGACTGCAATGTCTACTTCGAAGTGATCTCGTATAGTGCGCAACCAACGCTGAACCTTCAGTCTTTGGATCTTTTAGAATAGCTTGTAGTCGATGATATAAGCGATAGAGATGCCCGAGCAAACGTCGTCATAAGCCATGACGTTATGGACGAAGCGCATGCGCTCCTCCCAACGTGCCATTGACCATGGACGGAGCTTCGCTGGACTCGTCGCACTATAGAGCAAACGTTGTATGGGCGTGTGTGTGTGTTTTCGTTCAGTATATATGTCGTGCTATTTTCGCGGTCTTCCGGATACCGGACGCCGTCAGCATGTTTTAGTTGTACGTTCAAGCTCCTGTCCCTCCTGTCCAGCGCTATGTTACAAGTTAACCTTCTTGTCGCTTGCTTCTATACCCGCCGTGGTTGCTCAGTGGCTATGGTATTGGGCTGCTGAGCACGAGGTCGCGGGATCGAATCCTGGCCGCGGCGGCCGCATGTCGATGGGGGCGAAATGCGAAAACACCCGTGTACTTAGATTTAGGTGCACGTTAAAGAACCCCAGGTGATCGAAATGTCCGGAGTTCCCCCACTACGGCGTGTACCATAATCAGAAAGTGGTTTTGGCACGTAAAACCCCATAATTTGATTTTAATCGCTTGCTTCTCTCGGCCCAGCTTACACCGCTGCATAAACCATCCTTTCGAATAAATTCAGCTGGGAGTTTCAGAAATATAGGTTTAGTGGCACTGCGCATGTGTAAAAACCAGTTTGCACTCGGGTTCCTTTAGGTGCAGGGCCTTTATAGCGATTGCTAACTTAGTCGACTGTTTCCGAAATTCCCAAATGCCCGCCTTTTCCAGTCATTTACATTTGCCGCGAGAATGTGACGCAAACATCGCATATGCAACAAGTATGCCAAATGGCTGGCTCGCTCTTCAAAAACGACCTGCTTAACATAGCTAAGGAGGAACAGAGGGGTAAAAAAGAGAAACTCCCGTGCGGCGACAAGGACATGTTCTTGCACGTGCACGCAGAAGGACAGCCGTGTCAACAGCGCCTCCGGCCGCTTACGTAAGCAGCTGATACGCCCGCGGATGCTTCGCTCTCCTAAGCCACATAGGAGAGCGTGTGGGGAGCGGCCGATGTTCAGGCTCAAAGGCTTGGGCTCATGCATCACGCTGTCCGCCACGTGACCCCGCCTTGTTTTCCGAACGTGGATGTTTTGTTTCCGCACGTGGTCACGTTGCCACTTCCCGCTCGCTCTCGATCAGCGCACTAAAAGCGGCACGAAACAAACCCAGCGGCGCAAGAGTCCCGTCTGAGTTGTTTGGATTAATTTAGGAGGCCAGGAAATAAAATGATGATAAATAAATAAAAATCGAAGGACACCTATGCGCTTCTTGTGAGTTGTGAATGCGAAAGGATTAATGTCCAATTGAACGCCGGCCAGCGGTCCTTTGAATTATTAAGTTGTCGCGGGCAAGCGAGCGCGTTGAGACGCTTGGCCGTTGTCTTGGCGCTATTTGATTTATTTAGAACGCAGGCTAGATCTTGCGCGGACAAGGAACGCACGGGTAACACAGGCTTCCGAGAGTGAGGGTGAGGTGGCGTAAAGTTCTACGCTCTAAGAATCTTAAAATTTACACCCTTTGAGTCGTATCTTGCCACACAGCAATAAACGTCATCTGTCTTGTCCGCATTTCCTTCTAAAGCTGCGAGCCCGGTACTTCCCAGTAACGAAAACTCTAAAAAAAAAAAATTTACAGCCTTTGGAGTGTATATTTGCCACGCAACGACAATCGTCATCTGCCTTGCTTGCGTGTCCTTTCTTGAAAACGCCACGCTCGCTACTTTCGGCAATGCTATAGTCATGCTGATAACGCGCAACATGCCGTTCGCGACTTGGTACCGGGCTCGCAGCGTTAAAAAAAGGAAATGCGGACAAGACAGATGACGTTTATTGTTGCGTGGCAAGACACGACGCAAAAGGTGTAAACTTAGAGTGTGTACACTCTTGAAACGGTTGCGCCCTTTGGGGAGTATATTTTTCCCACAACGATAATCGTCATCAGCCTCGAGGATACCTTGCGTTTCCTTTCTTGAAAACGCTGCGCTCGCTACTTTCCTGCCGATAATGCTTTGTCACGCTGATAACGCGCATGCCGTTCGTGACTTGGAAGTGCCGGACTCGCAGCGTCAAGGAAAGGAAATAAGGGCAAGACTGACGACGGTTATTGTTGGTGGACAAGATAGGCCCCACACTCTAAGAACAGTTTACACCCTTTGGCTTGCCCCTTCTGCCACACAAAAATAATCGTCATCTGCCTTGATGCGTTTCCTTTCTTTATCGCTGCAAGCCCGGAACTTTCCAGTGACGAACGGCACGCGCGTTATCAGAAGGGGCACTCCAAAGGGTGTAAACTGTTCTATGCTGATAACGCGCGTGCCATTCGTTACTGGAAAGTTTCGGGCTCGCAGCGATAAAGAAAGGAAACGCATCAAGGCAGATGACGATTATTTTTGTGTGGCAGAAGGGGCAAGCCAAAGGGTGTAAACTGTTCTTAGAGTGCAGAGGGTGACAACTTTTTTTTTTTTTTCTTCCTTTCCAAAAATCACTTCACACACACACAACTTTTTAAATGCCATCTTCGACTGGTCGTTTCTGAGCGCTCTGGAGCGCTCTCGCGAGCGGCGTTGTCTTCGGCTGGTTGAAAGAGGGTGCGTGCCCTGCGTTCGGCTGGTTCTTCTCGATTGCTCTCCTCCACCTTCGAACGCTCTGAGGCGCTCCGAGCCATGCCGTCGGAGCAGTCGTCGAAATTGAAACGTCATTGCAGAGCCGCGTCGCTGCTGTTCGCGACGGCCCACCGTAACTTAGGACACCTAGGCCACTGCGACGAACGCTCGTCCCGCCGGCGTGTCCGCCGGTTTTCCCGGCAGCGCCGGGAGCTTTGGATAAGCGAAACATCGGACATTGGTAGTAGTCACGTGGTTTAGCATCTGCCATTGCCTCCTGCGAGAGCGAGTCGCACGTTCGGCTTGCGCGCTTGTCCTCTACCTCTGAGCTCGGGGAACGCCGGATCTGCCCGACTCTGCTTCGGGGGATGGAAGCGACCAGTCGAAGATACCATAAGAGTGTATTGGGTGGCGTCGGGGCGATGCCCTATCCCCTCACACAATACCTGGCCGCGCAAGTGCAACAGCAGACGTTCACTTTCAACCACTGTGCGCCATCGAATCCCGCTCCTGGTGTGGCGTCGAAGCCAGTGGGAATTTATCGCTTGTCCAGACTACAGGTGCCGGCTCTTCCGCTGAATGGGCTATATGACGCTTTCGCATCAAAAACTAGGTGGAAAAGTAACGTGCTTTCGCCAATGTCGGCCCAGCACGCGATCATGTTGCGGTATAGCTTTTAATGCTTCCCATCGCCATGATGAGCACGCACTCTTACGAAAAGGCAGCTGTTGTGCGACAGAATTTCGACGGCGCTGAAACGTCAAGACGCCCGTGTATACCGTGCGTTGAGTGCACGTTAAAGATAAAAAAAAAAAAACACCCTTTGGGGGCTTATCTTGTCCCACGACAATAATGGTGGTCTGTCTTGCCTGCGTTTCCTTTCTTTAACGCTGCGAGCCCGCTACTTCCAAAGCACGAACGGCATGCGCATTATCAGCGCGACGGAGCATTCTCGACAGGAAAGTAGCGGGCGCAGCGTTTTCAAGAAAGGTAACGCAAGCAAGGCGGACGACGATTATCGTTGTGGGACAAATATACACCCCAAAGGGTGCTACCGTTTTAAGGGTGCGGTCCGAATTAATGCGGAGTCCACCACTATAAGGCTTGCCTCATAATCAGATCGTGGTTGTCGCACGTAAAAAAAAACCGCAGAATTCAATTTCTATACGGCCGGTCGTCAGTGCTGAACGATAGGAAAGTACTATAGCAATGTGCGAAAGGAATTGTTACATTTTACCGGTCCAGGAAACTTTTCGTTCGTTAGAACGCTCTCCGTGGTCAGCTGCACTCTGTGCAATAAACGCTGGTGGCCCGCAAGCTTTTGTCTGCGGCTTCATAAACGAACCGCGCTTGATCAGAGGGCGCTGTATGATTTTTTCTTTTTTTTTCGTCGGCGGTGCGCGGTTTCACTGAGGGGCCTTCTATGAACGCGCCCGTCTTTTCCCTTTTTTTTTAATTCATTCGGCGCGCTTCAAAATTAACATTCCTGGCGTATTTTGCTGCAGGATGTACGCGAGAGCAGCGGCAATTTCGACGTCCACGTCGGGTGAACAGCCCTGCAGGCGTGGGCCTAACGGCGAGCTAATAAACACGTGAGGAGGCGTTGCTGCGGCGAGGACTCGCGAGTTTGTAGACGAGAGGCAACGCACCAAAAGGCGTGAAAAAAAAATAAGGCAAAAAAAAAGTAGGATGGTGGGAGGAATACTGGCAAACTCTGGGCGCTCCTGGAATCTCAAGTGGCTTGCTTATTTTGTTCTCACGGTGGTGGCCGCCGTAAAGGTTTGACGATCTGGTACTCCGATTACGCGTCGGCGAGCGCTCTCGGACAACACAAAAAGTCAACGCACCCAACCCTGCTCTTCTTTTTTTTTTCTTCAGTTTTTTTTCCCTGGATGTTAAAGTTTTGGTTGTACGTGTAGTGTTCCAGTGTTGTTGTTTGCGGTTCCGAGACCCGCGGCGTAGAAGTGCGGGCAGTATACACAATACGGGGGCGAACGGGAAATTTCCTTCCTCGTATACGCACTGCCCCACCAGACACGCACGTAAATGCACGTCATGCACGGCCTCGTGCGCGAGTTGCGCGCCCGTTTATTAAAGAAAAGTTTCCCTCGCGGTGGGATCAGAGACGGCGCCTGATTATGACTCCGAATTCCGTAAGATTTTTGTGTACTCTACTAGCCTATTTAGCGAGCACATACACTTGCGTGAGGTGCCATTTATTACGGACCATTAATGGTTTCTTTATGCATTTTTTAAAGCATTACATATTGTGCATAAATTTTGATACGTATAGAGAGAAGTTTCGCTGTTGCTTGAAAAAATAGCCCAAATGTGCAACTTCCGGGGACGAGGAGAAGCTTTGAATGCATCGCCAGCGCGTGCCGGCCCAAAGAAGTTCACAATTACGGTGGTTTTGACAGAGCTAGCGCCTTGCTGCTGACGCGAGCGTCGTGTGATGCGAAAGTATACGTAAACGTTTTAGCTGAAATGTGCCATTTTGTGATGTTTACCGCGTCATAAAGAAGGGTCCTATATGGAGGCTCAGAGTAGAAAACAGGGCAAGTCAGTGCGCCATGAATAATAAAAAAAGATGGTTTCGTTTACTATTTTGTGATCTTTCGTCCGTCTTGTGCTGTTCTTCCTTCTATCTTATTTTAATGTAAGCTCGGTAAATCAGTTGAATTTCGAAGTTCTCCATTATCGGCTCTTATATAAGTAATCTTGGTTCTAGACACAAACTCACGCACGCAGGCGCAAGCGCGCACGCTCTTAAAACAGTTGCACCTTTTGTGGTGTGTCCCACAACGATGATCGTTACCTGCCTTGCTTGCGTTTCCTTTCTTGAAAACTCGGCGCTTGCTACTTTCCAGTCGAGAATGCTGTGTCGCGGCAATTACGCGCAAGCCGTTCGTGGTTTGGAAGTACCGGGTTCGCAGTGTTAGAGAGAGGAGATACGGGCAAGAGAGATGACGATTATTGTTGTGGGACGAGATAAGCTCCAATGGGTTCAATTTTTTTTGAAGAGTACACAGGCAAACAAGGGACATGTAATCAAGGTCCGTATTCACAAAAAAAAGAAACGTTTGGATCGTAAGAGAAAATTCCAACCAGTCCTGATGCAATATTATTAGCGAAGGCCGGCGGGGCAATGGCAAAGAGCACTGACGAAAGAAACGTTTTGTGAATTCAGCTCCAGGACTGCTCCCGTACTGTTTTAGGTGTCCTTTCATAGTCCGTATTTTTACGCGCTGCACTGTCAATACTCGCGATAGGAAGCAACGGTAGCCCAAACCGAGGTTTTATCTCTCCTTGCCGCTTTATTTCGTTGTCATTCTCATCAAAACACTGCTGGCGAGCATATATCATTATACCAGCAGGTGTTTCTTTTTTGTTTAGGCTATACAGCTATCTTTTATTAGCCTGTGGAAGATAGCGCAACTTTATTTCTTGATCTGGATGGCTCCGAGAGGCGGGCATTGCTTGCACTTTAAATCGAAACGCATAATTGACTAATTAACAAACGTTCCTAAATTAATGTTTCGCTAATTACTTTGGCACATACTGCAATTCACAAATTGTAGCCTGTGAGTTTGCATGCCATAACCTATGCCCTTAAACTCTTGTGACCAGAACGAGGTTACTTCGGTGCATATCGGGGAAAAGAAGGGAAAGAAGGAAGAAAAGAAAAATAGAGGAAGGAAAGAGGGACAAGAGGCAGAAAATAACTCTTACTGCGCAAGACTCTTCAGCTACCGATGTAGTTCATTTCGGAATTACGCAGAGCTTTAGAGTTCTTATCGTTTATTATTATGCTAGTATTATTTTCCTGTATTTAAGTCTGGCAGTAAAATCGATATCTTGAATCATCGCCCTATCTCTAGTTGCGCCGCGTCTAAGCTTTTTGAGCTTGCTTTTCACAACATATTGTCTTTTACTGTGAGGAACTCAGTGATTGCAAATCAGTATGGCTTTCTTCCCGGCCACTCTACTATCCCAAATCTCGCAAGTTTCGTGACGCAGATCTCGGCGCCGATGCTTCAAAGGGGACAAGTGGACACCATTTATTGTGACCTCAGCAAAGCTTTTGATGTAGTTAGCTAGTCACTGCTTCTGATCAAGCTTACACACTTTGGTGTTGACTCGTCAATTGTCAATCTCTTGCGCAGTTATCTTTTTTATACAGCATGCTATGTTAACATCAATAGCCAAACGCGTTCTTTTTGCATGGCAATTATAGCGGCGTCCCTCAAGAATCAGTATTAGGATCACTCCTTTTACCAATTTTTACTAATGGCGTTCTTTCCGCTATTCGGAATTCTTCATTCCTTCTATATATACCGATGACATAACGATTTCAAAGGAAATTGATACTGTTGATGACTGTCGCATCCTGCAGTCTGACGGTTTTCTTTTTTCTAAATAGTGCAAATAAACTCACCTTGAATGACGCTAAGACCAAAAGTCATGACTTTCACAAGAAAAACAGCAAGCATTTCTTTTTCTTATTCTGTAGATTCTGTACTATTGTGTAAGGTCTGTGAGGTCAATGATCTCGGTGTACATTTTGATACAACCTTACACTTTTCTGCTCACTCTAAACGCGTTGCAATGAGCGATATGCGCTCTCTTCACTTTGTTTGCAGACTATATCGAGATAACTCAGTTCTCCTACACAGTTCCTCAAGTCCCATGCACAGCAGTCTGTCTTCCTCAACTCGAATACGCGTCGGTCGTCTGAAATGGCTTTCCTAGAGCCAACAGTGGGATTATAGATCGGGTCCAGAAATGGTTTCTAAGCAAATATTATCACCGCTTTGCTAACACGGACACTGCGCCTTATTCTAGCACTGTTGGATTATTGCCATTGTCCTTACTTCGCTGCCGACGTAATCGCGCTGACCTTCTGTATTTTTTTCAAGCTCCTTCACAGTATCCTGACCTGTCCCAAACTCCCCACATCATGCTTCGTATTCCATGAAAGATCGCCAGAGAACATAGACCTTTCCGTGTTCCTGCCGGTCGTCACCAACACTCAACCGTCCACAGAACACTGACTATTTATAACGCTTATTTTCGTGATCTCGGTATTTTACAGCGAAGCCGTGCATGGCTTGGGTTCCGCGCATTTTTGTTCTCCGTGAAAAAAAGAAACTATCATCATCAATGTTTCATACCCCCGTAAGCATTCATGCTACCGTAAGCCAGCAAAAAATGCAATGGCTCATAGCCCCTAGTTGCCATTTTGAGCTGACAAGCGCAGAGCACACAATGCGCAAAAACGATCGTGTCTGCAAAGTTTTACATCTCTGCGTGCCGTGGAAAGATCTGACATTTCAAACCGAACGCCGCTTTCCCTTCTCTTCGCGGTCGCCGCGCTCTAAGCCGGAGGATGACGTATACACGTGCTAGTGCGCCTACGTACACGTGTTCGTGCTGTGACGTCGCTGGTGGTGACACGTGACTTCGAGAATTATTCAAGGTAACATCTCTTATTTGTGTAATATTTTGCTAGAATAGACGCATTAAAGCTTAGAGAAATAATCGAACAAACAAACCGAATTTCTGCGTGTTTTTTGTTTTACATTGCGCCACAGAAAGAGAGATGTATACTTCCGTTTCGTCTGCTTTTTTTTTCACGTCGTGCAGTCGCGCGCGCAGACTGAAATTATCTAATTTTCTGCCGTGTTCCAGCGCACGATCGTGCTCTATAATCCGCTTGTGTCTGTCTCAGTGTTAGTGTAGCATTGACTTATACCACTAGTTTCTCTAGTGGTATAAGTCAATGTATGAAAGAGAAACGCCAATGTATGAAACCCTCTAACCCTACAGCTAGAATAGAACTGGCAGAACTTTCGAAGTTAATCAACAAGCGTAAGACAGCTGACATAAGGAAGTATAATATGGATAGAATTGAACATGCTCTCAGGAATGGAAGACGCCTAAAAGCAGGGAAGAAGAAACTAGGAATTGGCAAGAATCAGATGTATGCGTTAAGAGACAAAGCCGGCAATATCATTACTAATATGGATGAGATAGTTCAAGTGGCTGAGTATTTCTATAGATATCTATACAGTACCAGTGGCACCCACGACGATAATGGAAGAGAGAACAGTCTAGAGGAATTCTATATCCCACAAGTAACGCCGGAAGAAGTAAAGAAAGCCTTGGGAACTATGCAAAGGGGGAAGGCAGCTGGGGAGGATCAGGTAACAGCAGATTTGTTGAAGGATGGTGGGCAGGTTGTTCTAGAGAAACTGGCCACCCTGTATACTCAATGCCTCATGACGTCGAGCGTACCGGAATCTTGGAAGAACGCTAACATAATCCTAATTCATAAAAAAGGGGACGCCAAAGACTTGAAAAATTATAGACCGATCAGCTTACTGTCAGTTGCCTACAAACTATTTACTAAGGTAATCTCAAATAGGATCAGGAGCACCTTAGACTTCTGTCAAGCAAAGGACCAGGCAGAATTCCGTAAAAGCTACTCAACAATAGACCATATTCACTATTAATCAGGTGATAGAGAAATGTGCGAAATATAACCAACCCTTATATATAGCTTTCATTGATTACGAGAAAGCGTTTGATTCGGTCGAAACCTCAGCAGTCATGGAGGCATTACGGAATCAGGGTGTAGACGAGCCGTATGTAAAAGTACTGAAAGATATCTATAGCGGCTCCACAGCCACCGTAGTCCTCCATAAAGAAAGCAACAAAATCCCCATAAAGAAAGGCGTCAGGCAGGGAGATACGATCTCTTCAATGCTATTCACAGCGTGTCTACAGGAGGTATTCAGAGACCTGGATTGGGAAGAATTGGGGATAAAAGTTAATGGAGATTACCTTAGTAACTTGCGATGCGCTGATGATATTGCCTTGCTTAGTAACTCAGGGGACCAATTGCAATGCATGCTCACTGACCTGGAGAGGCAAAGCAGAAGAGTGGGTCTAAAAATTGATCTGCAGAAAACTAAAGTAATGTTTAACAGTCTCGGAAGAGAACAGCAATTTACAATAGGTAGCGAGGCACTGGAAGTGGTAAGGGAATACATCTACTTAGGGCAGGTATAGTGACGGCGGAATTGAGTCGGAAATAATCAGAAGAATAAGAATGGGCTGGGGTGCGTTTGGCAGGCATTCTCAGATCATGAACAGCAGGTTGCCATTATCCCTCAAGAGAAAAGTGTGTAATAGCTGTGTCTTACCAGTACTCACCTACGGGGCAGAAACCTGGAGGCTTACGAAAAGGGTTCTACTTAAATTGAGGACGACGCAACGAGATATGGAAAGAAGAATGATAGGTGTAACGTTAAGGGATAAGAAAAGAGCAGATTGGGTGAGGGAACAAACGCGAGTTAATGACATCTTAGTTGAAATCAAGAAAAAGAAATGGGCATGGCCAGGACATGTGATGAGGAGGGAACATAACCGATGGTCATTAAGGGTTACGGACTGGATTCCAAGGGAAGGGAAGCGTAGCAGGGGGCGGCAGAAAGTTAGGTGGGCGGATGAGATTAAGAAACTTGCAGGGACGGCATGGCCCCAATTAGTACATGACCGGGGTTGTTGGAGAAGTATGGGAGAGGCCTTTGCCTTGCAGTGGGCGTAACCAGGCTGATGATGATGATACCACTAGTCAGGTGTCCTCGTGTACAGCGCGCAAAATCGTGTGCTGCACCAAACGAGACAATCCCAACAGCTCGCGCCCGACGCCGTCAGCGGAAGTGCGCCGCACCGCAAAAACGCGAGGCGAAAAAAAAAAAAAAGAAATGAAGGCGGGGCCCGCGATGTATTTGTCACGCGGTCCTCGAGCTCAGGCATGGGAGAATGCAGGGAAGCAATTTCGCTTGCCGAGGCTAGACGGGGCAAGTGGAGAGAGTGTCTGTGTTTGCTGTGAAGCTCGCCTCCTGAAATCATGGGTTTGCGGCACTTGACATATTTTTTACCTCGCTTGTTAATGAGCCGATTTGAAAAACTTTTGCGGCAAAATGCGTCCTAGAGGACACGTAACAATGTCCACCGTATAACCGAAGTTTGCTGTGCGGCCTGGTGAGAGGACCTTTAAGGCCACAGGCACTGAGAAAAGTGAAGCGAAGGGTCCTTAAATTCTTTCTAATGACGCATACAACATACAGAACAGCATGGCGAAAACTGTCATCAATGGCTCATACCCCCGTAAGGAAGCAAAAAATAGAATGACTCATAGTCCCGCAAGGTTCGTGGCTACTCACTTTGCGCGAATTAGCTGCGATGACACTACCCCTATTGTCACTGTCGGTGATACACACCGATGATGATGAAGCAACATTTACTGGGCCCGAAATAAATCGGTGATGCACGCAAGCACCAGACGGGGTGGTTCCCTAGTTACGGGACCCATATGTTTCCAGCAGCTCCTGGCCCCTGTCCGTCAGCGCGAGCTGAATCGGTAGGGCGGGGCTGGATAACAAGGTCTCCCATCACTCAAGGGGTTGGGGATTGGGGGTGTTGGTGGGAAGGGGAGGAGGGGGGGTCTTCAGTTCTGTGCACTCTGTCAAGACGTGCGGCAGGGTGCCCTCTTCTCTTCTGCAAAAAGGACAGAGCATATCGTATTCCGCAGGGTACATGTGGTTCATCAGTACGGGATGCGCAAGCGATCCCGCCTGCGCTCGACGCAGGATCGTCTGTTGTTGCCTGGTGAGTTTGGGGTGCGGTTCTGGCAGTCTGCACCTTTCTTCTCGGTACATCCGGGTAATGTCCCGAAAGCTGGTAACCGAGTGCGGTAGCTCTTCCGGCTCGTGCTCGGCCCGGATTGACATTTCTCGGGCATGGTAGTCGGCGATGGTGTTGCCTGCTACTTGCGAGTGAGCCGGGACCCACATGAGCTCTATGGCTCTTCCCGGAGGCTTGTGCTTGGCTAGAATGGCTCGGGTCGCGGATGAGATTACCCCCCTGCGGAAGCTTCTGTAGGCTGTCTTTGAGTCGGTGACTACGGTGTCCACGCTCGGCTGTGCGAGTGCGAGGGCCACGGCCGCTTGACAAACGTATCACGTGACTCGTCGCGCCGAGTCCCGCCGCCGCCGCCGGCTTGGCGCATGCGCTATCCGCAGCTTGGCCTCCGCCTGACCACGTCACTCGCCACGCGCTGCGAGGCCGCGCTCGCCTAGTCAGTGCAAGCTTGGCCGGGGATGAGAGCGAGGCCGGGCCGTATTCTCTGAGCGTTGTGCGGGAGAGGAAGGCTTTGAGCCGTTATCGCCAAGCGGCGTCTGACCACCCCGCGGATATCACCCGGCCAACTGCTTCACTGGAGAGGGTCCGGAATGCAACAGGCGTTGCACCGTCGAGATCAATGTAGCGACCGCGTTCGCGCCCTGTCCGTTTGTGCTTCGACGCTGCGCATGTTTGCGGCGTCTCTTTGCATGTTTAGCACTTGCGCTTTCCCTGTGGCACAACAGGCGTCGCACCGTCGAACGATGCGTGTCTGCCCAAGCCTAATCACAGTCATGTCTATCCACCGGCCTAGGCACAGCCGTCGTACCTGGCTTAATGATGATTGTATACCGAAGTATAATAATTACAGCTAAATCAAAGGTTAAGCAAGTGAAACCAAGACTTAACTATGCTAAACCAAGCTTTCGATTTGCATGTCCAGGGTTAGCTGAGCTAAGCAGCAGCCAATTTTTTTTTCTTAACTCGCTGTCATTGTTCTTTTCCGGGCTTTGCGCTGTTGTGTCATAATTTTACACATTGTTTCAACTGCCTTTCTCCACTTTTTCCTTCTTTTTCTTCTTGTATTCACCTTGCGCTTTGTTGTACGTACACTCTTGTTTTCAAAGTTGTTTCTTTATTTATTGTTTTTTTATTTTTATGCCCCTGATATTTATTTTTAGTTTATGCGTGCGCCAGCACTGGGACCTTATGGTTGTTACTCGCACGGTAAATAAGTGATTGAATGATCGATATTATTGCTGTAAAAATTGACATTCAGTGGGTTGCAGTGCCTTCACGAGTCGAAGATCAGCGGTGGACCGCGGAAAATATTGAAGTGGCTTCAGAAACGCCGGTCAAAGGAGTGGCCATAAATATTCGGCGTGCGCTCGCACTGCTGCGATGCAAATGAAAGTGCATGATCGAACGGAGTGCGCACGTAACTACAATGCGTGCACTGCTTTTTTTTTTTCTTGAGTACTTGTGTGCGCCTCGGCATTTCCTACGCGTAGTGTGTCTGCTTCACGGTATAGTCGAATACAACTCAAGTCTGCAGTGAAGCCCCGCCCACGCCCTCATAACCGCCAGCTACTGTTCCTCCGCGAGGCTGCAAATAGTCCATACTTCAATCTTTGCCTGCTACCTAAATAAGGCAGCAACCACAAAAATAAAATTATAAGCGCGTAATTTTGTACGTTTCCGCTCGTCTGTTATAGTGGAACGGTGAAAGCCTAATTCTTCATTGAAGTGAAATAAAACGCTTGCTTCGCTGCAACTCTATTTATTGCCAAGTTTCACTTGAGTTGGCAGTGAACTTTCATGAGTAAAACGGAGTCAGCAGGGAAATAAACTGTACCGCGGACTTTTGAAGAGTCAAATGCTCAGACTCCATATACTTTGTCCATGTGTGTTGCACATCTCGTCGCTCCCGCCGATGAAAATACTCAAGAACAGCAGACGCTCCGGAGGTATCAAGTACGACGCCATTTTGATATGGCCATTTACGACGATTTTGTCTGCTTCTGTGATTCGCTGGCGGAGTAACAACCTCGCGCGGTCCGTGTGCCTTAGTTGGTTACCAACTACTGTTTTTTAAAGGTTATCCTACTATAGCTATGGAGTTCTTGAGCTGTTTTCTAATTTTTCAGATAGCTCCTTGCGAAGTCATAGGTGTAGGGAACGCGACACTTCGAACAATTATTTAATTGTCACTAAACAGTATAAGTATGTTGCATTGAAGATTAGAATAGTTAACATCATCGACTTTTTATAGTGCTTTGGCGGAAAATAGAACCATTCTGTGAAAAGAGCGCGTATTTGATTTCACAGAGTGGCGTCAAGACGAAACTAGGCAGTTGTTGAGCGTAAAGAAACTCTTATGTAATTATAAGCTAGTGTAAGCTCGACATCCGAATTTATAAACACTTATCAATTGTTCTTGGCATAAAGGAACCACTCGCCCCAAAGAAGAAAAAAAAACAGAAAAAATCGCCACCATGTGGTATATAGCACAGTAATGCTACGTCAATGTTAGGTTTAATGCTTCATTATCGTTAAAAACAGGCACATTTCATTTATAAATGAGTGTATATAGTGAAGTTCAGTGGTTTCGGAGGTTAACAGGGAGATCGAACATCACTGCAAGAACCTCTGTAAGCAACAATGGGATGAGCTCTGCGAATCCGTCGAGCGTCAGCTCAGATCAGGCAAGAGCTGGGGTCTGCTCAAACACTTTCTCGATGAGGGCAGCACCAGATCCAGCCAGAGACGATCCCTCGCGCGAGCCATCCACCTCGCTACGGACTCTACCCCGGACGAGTTGATTGTCGACAGGCTCATAGACACGTACCTGCCGGTCGCGGATAGCTCTGCCCCTACCCAGTTCCCGGACTACGCGGGGTGTGCGGTGCCGGAGTTGGACCAGGACTTTACCGCGGCCGAGATCCGAGATGTCCTCTTCTCACTAAACGTCAAATCTGCGCCTGGCCCAGATGGCGTCACTAACAGGATGCTGAGGAATCTCGATGATGAGTCGATCGACTTCCTCACTGAGAGGATTAATGAAGTCTGGCGTAGTGGACAGGTCCCCACACAGTGGAAGGCGGCCTGCACGGTACTCATCCCCAAACGCGGTAAAGCACCAGGAATAGAGAATCTAAGACCAATTTCCCTGACGTCGTGTGTCGGTAAGGTTGCAGAGCATGCCCTGCTCAACCGGCTTAAGGTGCACATCGAGGCCAATGACATGTACACCCACAATATGATTGGTTTCAGAGCCGGCCTCTGGGCACAGGACGCCATGAAGCTGATAAAGCATCAGATCATCGACCGGAGCACGGGTGATACCAGAGCCATCCTTGGATTAGACCTGCAGAAGGCGTTCGACAATATCTCACACGAGTTCATTCTCCAGTCTATTGCCGGCCTCGGACTCGGGAAGAGGACCTACGACTTCGTCCGATCCTTCCTTAGCCAGAGAACTGCCAAGCTGAAGATCGAAGGATACTTTTCGCAAGAGATCACCCTTGGTTCACGCGGCACGCCTCAGGGCTCAGTCATCTCGCCAACATTATTTAACATCGCAATGATCGGACTTTCTAAGGAGCTCACGAAGATTCAAGGAATCAACCATACCATCTACGCAGATGACATCACCATCTGGTGCGTCGGCGGGAGTGACGGCCAAGTTGAAGCCGCCATGCAGAGCGCCATCGATGCGACCGAGCGCTTCCTCCGCCCCACTGGGCTCAGATGTTCTCCATCGAAATCTGAGCTACTTCTCTACAAGAAAAGACCCAGAGGCGGCGGCCATCGTGATTGGAAACCGGCGTCCGAAAGCGAAATACGGCTTTTCACTGGTGACGGGTCCCCGGTGCCCAGAGTCGACTCACTCCGAATATTGGGGATGTATATCGAGTCTAACGGTGCCAATGGAACCGCACTCAGAAAGATCACCGCCAAGACGGAGAGTGCTCTCGGCCTCATTCGGAGGATCGCCAACAGGCACCGGGGAATCAAGGAAGACAACCTCATCCGCATTATACATGCTTTTGTTCTCTGCCACCTTTCGTACTCGGCGGCCATGCATAATTGGCATGTTGCAGAGAAGAACAAGCTCAATTCACTCATCAGAAAGGTCTTTAAGCTCGCCCTCGGCTTACCTGCAAGCACTCACACCGAAAACCTGTTGAAGCTCGGAGTCCACAACACGCTCGAAGAAATTATCGAGGCACAAGAGTACTCACAGCTGCTCAGGCTATCCGGCACCCCGACGGGCCGCAAGTTACTCGGCGAGATGGGCCTCAATCCTGTCGACCAGTGCCCCGACGCCGTGCGGATTCCCAGCGACATCAGGTCTCACCTGCACATCGCGCCCCTTCCCCGCAATATGCACCCCGCAAACAGCGTCGGCAGACGTCGGGCCAGGGGTACAGCTCCACTCGAGCATTTTCGCAATAACCACATTGAGACAAGCTTCGTGGATGCCGCGGCATATGTCCAACAAGAGGCATTCGCCGTCTCCATCGTAGACTCCAATTCAAGGCTCACTTGCAGCGCTACGGTACGCACTTCGAGGCCCGTGGTAGCCGAACAGGTTGCAATCGCGCTGGCTGTGCTCGATGGTCGCAGAGAGGCAATATATAGTGATTCCAAGGCAGCCAAAAGGCCTACCAAACCGGCATGGTCTCCCCCCAGGCGCTCCGCATTCTCCAAAGCGCCAAAAGTATCTCTCCGCATTCTCTCATTTGGTTCCCCGCTCACTTGGGGTCGATTGAGGGTTCTCCCTCTAACCCTAACGAGGGCGCACACGAGGCCGCGCGAGGACTCACTGACCGCGCCGCCTCAGCAGTCGCCCAGCCCCGCGGGGAACCCTTGCTTACGTTTAATGAGATCACCATGCACTACTATCTGTCACGACGGGTCTTCCCCCTCCCGCACCCCGCCTTATGTAGGGCGCGGGCAGTTACCCTTCGACTTCTACAAGCCCGTGCATACCCTAACCTCGCGGTTCTTCATGCCATATACCCTGAAAGATATACCAGTGCGGACTGCCCTGCCTGTGGACTAAGGGCAACATTGGACCATGTGTTGTGGGAGTGTGAAGCCATCGGCTCCTCCTTCAGCGAGGATAGGTGGGCTGCGCTCTTGGGCAGCCCCGAACTTAACGACCAAACCCTGGCCGTCCAGAGTGCCCGCGATCGGGCCGTCAAGCTGGGCTTGGCGGTCCCTACGTGGGACTAGCCGGGTGGCGCGGGGTCTTCCCTGCGTCTTCTCTGGACCAAAATAAAGTTACTTCACTCACTCACTCACCCCCTGTCCGGGGTTTCAAACGATGTCGTAATATATCGTACGGTAGTGGCATTTTGAGGTTCGGTCCTCGTATATTGCCTGTTGCCTCTGCAAGGTTGAGTATCGTGACAAGTTCGAGCAACGCTGTCCGCGACAAGTCGGCCAGCCACTCCTCGCAAAGATGTGAGTGCCGCAAATCGAACATGGGCGAAAATAGGCGCCATGTTTCTCGAGCAACTGCCGAACGCAGCGATCGTCGAGGAGCGTTATGCTAAGCGAGCGAAGCGCAAGCGCATTTCCGGGTAAAAGAAAATTGGAACAACTTAATCATCTTTACTTCCGGCCCCGAGCACCTGCGAGACGCCGTGTACCTTCTGTTTCGGATCGGACCGCTGGTACGATCTGTTGGGAACTCGGCGCTGACGCCCGTGGTTGTACCTGGGTCGCAAGCCCCAAGGGTAGCGTTGGCCTGGCGGCCTGGGGTACAACTCGAAGCATC